>NC_041384.1:454055512-454139970 GCF_002162155.2 Triticum dicoccoides
CGAGCCGCCCGGGCCAGAGGCGCCCCGCCCGCGCGCCTTCATCCTCCTCCTCCGCGGTGCCCGAGCCGCCGCCTTCCTCCGCCTCGACACCGGCCAGTCACCGAACCGCGCCGCCCGTCGACTCCTGTGGCCGCGCCGCCGCACGCCATCGCCGCCCAGCCGCGCCACCTCGCTGGCGTCCGCCTCCGCCTCGGCCGCGCCGCCCGGCCTCTCTCCGGCCACCTCCCGACGAACTCCGGCCACCACCGTCATCTCCGGCGACCTCCGTGAACAGTGAATCCGGCCGTCCTCGTAATCCGTGCCAGACCTGGATCTGGAAAATCCCCTCGGTTGACTTTTTCTCCTCCGAACCCTAATTTTTATGCAAACTTTGACCTATGATATCTCTGCATCCATAGCTCCGATTTGGGCATATAGCATATCAAAATGTTCGCCTCGACGAGCACATCATTTAATTCCATTGCATCATTTTCATTTGAGTTCAACTTGGTGCCCGAAAAGCTGTTAGAAGGAGGCTTCGTGAGTTAATTGTCAGATCTGCTAGTTCATCTTAGACTTTTGTCATTTTTGCCATGATTGTTGTGTATGACATGCCTGTGAGTCCTTCATATGTTTTGTTAAGCATCTTGTTATCTTTCCAGAGGTGCAACCCATGCATTTTTAGGATGTGTGTGGTGACTTGTGCAAGCTTGCAAAGTGAGGCACCCGGCAAATCTGTTTTCAGGGACTTAGAGATTTCACTAAGTCTTGGGATTGTTTAGTTCATGATGCCATATGTTCTTGTTGTTTCCTAGTGATCCGTGCCTCTTTTAAGGAGGATCAATAAGGGAGTTTTGTTAATATTGTAGTGCTCTATCCATCCATGTCTTTGTTTGAAATTTTGGAGCACCCTAGCTTGAGTCAATCGAGCTCTACTTTTGCTTCGTGGTGAATCTGGGCAGATCGTCAACTTGTTTGCGATTTTGCCGATGTTATTATAATTGATCCGTGCATGCTATGCCTTTGTTCTTGGCATGTCTAGCTAGCTTTTTGTGCCTTCTTAATGGATGTATGCTTGCCTTGCCATGACTTGCACCATGGTGAGTGCATTGAGCTTGTTTACATGCCTTCGTGAGTTATATTTCAGCATGTCTCAGTTTTCACTAAGTCTGAAAACTGATTATGTTTTTGCTATGTTCGTATGCTTGTTAGTATATTTTGTGATCCCTTTTGGCTCAAGGTCACTAAGAGATTTTTGTTAAGCTTGTTGAGTAGCTCCACGCCATGTCTTCCTTTGTCATGTTCAGGTCCTGTAGCATGTTGTTTTGTTGCTCTGAAGATGGCTATATGATCTGAAATTCCAGACAAGTGTTAATTTCACTAAGTCTGAGATCTGTTTTACCATTTGCGTTTTTGCCATGCTTGTTTGAACCTGTTAATGGATGAATTGGCTGTAGCTCAGTGCTAGATTTTTGTTAAGCATCTTGTGTGCATCCCTACCATGTATTTTGTTGTCATGTTTGGGTGCTGTAGCATGTTCATCGCATTGCATTTAGATGCCTACTTGCTGTAAATCACAGACCGGTGTCATTTTTGAATCGCTTGCCATTTCCAAACCGTAACTCTGATTCCGGCGTTCTTTATATCGTTTTCAAGCGATTTCATCTCATCTTTCCAGTAGCACACTTGGTTTTCCAAGTTGAGGCCAGGTTCATGCATTTCCTGTCATATCTTGCATTTTGCATCCCGCATCGCGTCCCGCATAGCATATCATCTTTGCATCGTGTTGTTTGAGTTTGCACGTGGTTGATTGTATCCTTGTTGCTTGTTTGTCTTGTTTGGGTAGAGTCGGGAGACGAGTTCGCTAACGAGGAGCCCATTGAGTTTGCTCTTGAGGATCCAGTCAACTCTGACAACTATGCAGGCAAGATGATCATACCCTCGAAATCACTACTATCTTTGCTATGCTAGTTTGCTCGCTCTTTTGATATGCCATTGCCACGATGCCTACCACTTGCTTGAAAGCTTCCCAAACTGCCATGTCAAACCTCTAACCCACCATTGTCCTAGCAAACCGTTGATTGGCTATGTTACCGCTTTGCTCAGCCCCTCTTATAGCGTTGCTAGTTGCAGGTGAAGATTGGAGGCCGTTCCTTGTTGGAACATCTATTTACTTGTTGGGATATCATTATATTGCCATGTTATCTTAATGCACCTATATACTTGGTAAAGGGTGGAAGGCTCGGCCTCTCGCCTAGTGTTTTGTTCCACTCTTGCCGCCCTAGTTTCCGTCATATCGGTGTTATGTTCCCGGATTTTTGCGTTCCTTACGCGGTTGGGTTATAATGGGAACCCCTTGATAGTTCGCCTTGATTAAAGCTTTTCCAGCAATGCCCAACCTTGGTCTTACCATTTGCCACCTAGCCTCTTTTTCCCTCGGGTTTCCGGAGCCCGCGGGTCATCTTATTTTAACCCCCCCCGGGCCAGTGCTCCTCTGAGTGTTGGTCCAAACTAGAGTCCTGTGCAGCGCCCCCTCGGGGAAACTCGAGGTTTGGTTTTAGTTGTATGGAGCGCTCATCTGAGTGTGCCCTGAGAAAGAGATATGTGCAGCTCCTATCGGGATTTGTCGGCACATTTGGGCGGTGTTGCTGGTCTTGTTTTAACCTGTCGAAGTGTCTTGAGTTACCGAGATACCGAGTCTGATCGGAACGTCTTGGGAGGAGGTCTATTCCTTCGTTGACCGTGAGAGCTTGTCATGGGCTAAGTTGGGACTCCCCTGCAGGGATTGAACTTTCGAAAGCCATGCCCGCGGTTATGGGCAGATGGGAATTTGTTAATGTCCAATTGTAGATAACTTGAACCTTAACTTAATTAAAATGAATCAACTGAGTGTGTTACCGTGATGGCCTCTTCTCGGCGGAGTCCGGGAAGTGGACACGGTGTTGGAGTAATGTTTGCGCAGGTTGTTCTCTAGTTTCTCGCTTGTGCTTTGCCTCCTCTTCTCGCTCTCCTTTGCGAATAAGTTAGCCACCATACTTGCTAGTCGCTTGCTGCAGCTCCACTCATATTTTACCTTGCCATTCCCATAAGCTTAAATAGTCTTGATCGCGAGGGTGCGAGATTGTTGAGTCCCCGTGGCTCACAGATTACTATTACACCAGATGCAGGGCCTGATGATTCCGCTCCAGGAGACGCATATGAGCTCAAGTGGGAGTTCGACGAAGACTCTCAACGATACTACGTTTCCTTTCCCGATGATCAATAGTGGTGCCCAGTTGAGGGTGATTGGGACCGTTTCGCATGTTGGGTTCTCTTTTATTTTGGCGCCGTAGTCGGGCCTTGAGTGTATGGATGATGTAATGTTATTTATGTACTTGATTGACGTGGCGAGTGTAAGCCAACTATGTTATCTCCCCTTTTATTATTACATTACATGGGATGTTTGTGAAGATTGCCTAACTTGCGACATATGCCTTCAATGCGATTATGTCTCTAAGTCGTGCCTCGACACGTGGGAGCTATAGTCGCATCGAGGGTGTTATATAAAGGCCGAAGACTTAAAGGGCTCCTCGGATACCCGACGTGTGAGATCTTCAGATTTAGCTTGGCAATACTCAAGATAGAAGATGGGAAGATTTGTTGAACCAGTTTTCAAGACCGATGACCGAAGACAAAGAACAGTTCGGAAGAACCGAGGAGAGTCCCCAACTTGAAGACCGGTTTAGGGGGCTACTGACGGTGTCCTGGACTAGGGGGTACTCACCACATCATCTCCCACTCAGTTGGATTGGGCCGAGGACCCCCATGGCTGTTTACTCATGGGCCAGTTCGGACAACCGAAGACATATACGAGGAAGATTCCATCAGACTTGGTGATCAAGACAAGGACTCCTCTCCACCGACGTATTCGACTAGGACTCTTGTTATCCTAGGCCTCTGGTGTGTTATATAAGCCGAGGCCAGGCTAGTCAATAGATGATTATGATATTGTTCATCATACCCTTAGGTTTTAGACCACAACATATGATCTCGAGGTAGATCAACTCTGTACTTGATACTCCATCAATATAAACAAGAGCAGGACGTAGGGTTTTACCTTCATCAAGAGGGCCCGAACCTGGGTAAACATCGTGTCCCCTATCTCCTATTACCCATCAATCCATGATACACAGCTTGGCACCCCCTACCTGAGATCTGCTGGTTTTGACACCGACAGAGGGGGCGGCGCCTCCTTTCCCTTTCCCTTTCCCTCTCCCTCTCCCTCTCCCTCTCCTTCCTTTCCCCCCTCCGGTAAGAAAGGAAAAGAGGGGTGCTACCTCTTGAGCACTGCATTGGTTTTCCCTTGAAGAGGAAAGGGTGATGCAGTAAAGTAGCATAAGTATTTCCCTTAGTTTTTGAGAACCAAGGTATCAATCCAGTAGAAGACTACACGCAAGTCCCTCGTACTTACACAAACAAATAAGAACCTCGCAACCAATGCGATAAAGGGGTTGTCAATCCCTTCACGGCCACTTACGAGAGTGAGATCTGATAGAGATGAGAAGATAATATTTTTGGTATTTTTATGATAAAGATTAAAAGTAAAGATTGCAAAATAAACGGTGCCAGAAATAACTTGTTTACGAGAGTTAATATAATGGAGAATAGACCCGGGGGCCATAGGTTTCACTAGTGGCTTCTCTTAAGATAGCATGAGTATTACGGTGGGTGAACAAATTACTGTCAAGCAATTGATAGAAAATTGGATAATTATGAGAATATCTAGGCATGATCATGTATATAGGCATCACGTCCGTGACAAGTAGACCTACTCCTGCCTGCATCTACTACTATTACTCCACACATCGACCGCTATCCAGCATGCATCTAGAGTATTAAGTTCATAAGGACAGAGTAACGCATTAGGTAAGATGACATGATGTAGATGGATAAACTCAAGCAATATGATATAAACCCCATATTTTTATCCTCGATGGCAACGATACAATACGTGTCGTTTCCCTTTCTGTCACTGGGATCGAGCACCGCAAGATTGAACCCAAAGCTAAGCACTTCTCCCATTGCAAGAAAGATCAATCTAGTAGGCCAAACCAAACTGATAATTCAAAGAGACTTGCAAAGATAACCAATCATACATAAAAGAATTTAGAGAACATTCAAATATTGTTCATAGATAAACTTGATCATAAACCCATAATTCATCGGATCTCGACAAACACACCGCAAAAAGAGTTACATCGAATAGATCTCCAAGAAGACCGAGGAGAACTTTGTATTGAGATCCAAAGAGAGAGAAGAAGCAATCTAGCTAATAACTATGGACTCGAAGGTCTGAGGTAAACTGCTCACACATCATCGGAGGGGCCATGGAGTTGATGTAGAGGCCCTCCATGATCGATGCCCCCTCCGACGGAGCTCCAGAAAAGGCCCCAAGATGGGATCTCTTGGGTACAGAAGGTTGCGGCAGTGGAAATAGGGTTTAGTGGTGCTCCTGGATGTTTTTGGGGTGTATGAACATATATAGGAGGAAGAAGTAGGTCGGTGGAGCCACGAGGGGCCCACGAGGGGGGAGGGCGCGCCCAGGGGGGTAGGCGCACCCCCTGCCTCGTGGACACCTCATTGATTGCTTGACGTCTACTCCAAGTCCTCCGGATCACGTTTGTTCCAAAAATAACTCTCCCGAAGGTGTCATTCCGTTTGGATTCCGTTTGATATTCCTTTTCTGTGAAACACTGAAATAGGAAAAAAACAACAATTTGCACTGGGCCTTGGGTTAATAGGTTAGTCCCAAAAATAATATAAAAGTGTAAAATAAAGCCCATTAACATCCAAAACAGAATATATAATAGCATGGAATAGTAAAAAATTTATAGATACGTTGGAGACGTATCAAGGGGGGGAGGGCAAATCCTACTAGGAGTGGAGTCCTAGTAGGACCCCCCATGGCGCGCCCCTCCTGACCGGCTGCCTCCTCCTCCCCTCTTTTATATACGGGGGCGGGGGGCACCCCATAGCACATCAATTGTTCTCTTAGCCGTGTGCAGTGCCCCCCTCCACAGTTTACTCCTCCGGTCATAGCATCGTAGTGCTTAGGCAAAGCCCTGCGCAGGTCACATCAGCATCAGCGTCACCACACCGTCGTGCTGACGAAACTCTCCCTCGACCCTCTACTGGATCAAGAGTTCGAGGGACGTCATCGAGATGAACGTGTGCTGAACTCGAAGGTGCCGTACGTTCGGTACTTGATCGGTTGGATCGTAAAGATGATTGACTAGATCAACCGTGTTAACCTAACGCTTCCGCTTTTGGTCTACGAGGGTACGTAGACACACTCTCCCCCTCTCGTTGCTATGCATCTCCTAGATAGATCTTGCTTGAGCATAGGATTTTTTTTAAATTGCATGCTACGTTCCCCAACAGTGGCATCCGAGCCAGGTCTATGCGTAGATGATTTGCACGAGTAGAACACAAAGAGTTGTGGGCGATAATAGTCATACTGCTTACCACTTACGTCTTATTTTGATTCGGCGGTACTGTTGGATGAAGCGGCCCGGACCAACCTTACATGACCACGTTCATGAGACCGGTTCCACCGACATACATGCAACTTGTTTTGCATAAAGGTGGCTGGCGGGTGTCTGTTTCTCCAACTTTAGTTGAATCGAATTTGACTACGGCCGATCCTTGTTGAAGGTTAAAACGGCACACTTGACGAAAAATCGTTGTGTTTTTGATGCGTAGGTAAGAACGATTCTTGGTAGAAGCCCGTAGCAGCCACGTAAAACTTGCAACAACAAAGTAGAGGACGTCTAACTTGTTTTTGCAGGGCATGTTGTGATGTGATATGGTCAAGACATGATGAGATATAAGTTGTTGTATGAAATGATCATGTTTTGTAGAAGTTATCGGCAACTGGAAGGAGCCTTATGGTTGTCACTTTATTGTATGAAATGCAATCGCCATGTAATTGTTTTACTTTATCACTATGCGGTAGCGATAGTTGTAGAAGCAATACTTGGACAGACGACAACGACGTGGAGATCAAGGTGTCATGCCGGTGATGATGGAGATCATGACAGTGCTTTGGAGATGGAGATCAAAGGCACAAGATGATGATGGCCATATGATGTCACATATTTTGATTGCATATGATGTTTATCTTTTATGCAACTTATTTTGCTTAGTACGGCGGTAGCATTATAAGAGGACCCCTCACTAAATTTCAAGGTATAAGTGTTCTCCTTGAGTATGCACCGTTGCTGAAGTTCGTCGTGCCGAGACACCACTTGATGATAGGGTGTAATAAGCTCTATGTTCACATACAACGGGTGCAAGCCAGTTTTGCACACGCAGAATACTCAGGTTAAACTATACCGCGTTGTGGTTTTTGATGCGTAGGTAAGAACGGTTCTTGCTCAGCCCGTAACAGCCACGTAAAACTTGCAACAACAAAGTAGAGGACGTCTAACTTGTTTTTGCAGGGCATGTTGTGATGTGATATGGTCAAGACATGATGAGATATAAATTGTTGTATGAGATGATCATGTTTTGTTGAAGTTGTCGGCAACTCGCAGGAGCCTTATGGTTGTCTCATTATTGCATAAGATGCAAGCGCCATGTAATTGCTTTACTTTATCGCTATGCGATAACAATAGTTGCAAAAACAATAGTTGGCGAGATGACCATGTGATGACACATTGATAAAGATCAAGATGATGGCGATCATGGTGTTATGCCGGTGATGATGGAGATCATGACGGTACTTTGGAGATGGAGATCAAAGGCACAAGATGATGATGGCCATATCATGTCACATATTTTGATTGCATGTGATGTTTATCTTTTATGCATCTTATTTTGCTTAGTACGTCAGTAGCATTTTAAGATGATCCCTCACTAAATTTCAAGGTATAAGTGTTCTCCCTGAGTATGCACCGTTGCGACAGTTCTTTGTGCTGAGACACCACGTGATGATCGGGTGTGATAAGCTCTACGTTCACATACAACGGGTGTAAGAAATTTTTGCATGTGTAGAATACTTGGGTTAAACTTGAAGAGCCTAGCATATGCATATATGGCCTCGGAACACTGAGACCGAAAGGTCGAACGTGAATCATGTAGTAGATATGATCAACATAGAGATGTTCACCATTGAAAACTACTCCATCTCACGTGATGATTGGACATGGTTTAGTTGATATGGATCACATGATCCTTTAGATGACTCGAGGGATGTCTATATAAGTGGGAGTTCTTTAGTAATATGATTAATTGAACTTAAATTTATCATGAACTTAGTCCGGATAGTTTTTGCATATCTATGTTGTCGTAGATCAATGGACCGTGCTACCATTCTCCTGAATTTCAATGCGTTCCTAGAGAAAGCTAAGTTGAAAGATGATGGTAGCAACTACACGGACTGAGTCCGTAACTTAAGGATTATCCTCATTGCTGCACACAAGAATTACGTCCTTGAAGCACCGCTGGGTGCAAGGCCTGCTGCAGGAGCAACACCGGACATTATGAACATCTGGCAAGCTAAATCTGATGACTACTCGATAGTTTAGTGTGCCATGCTTTACGGCTTAGAATTGGTACTTCAAAGGCGTTTTGAACGTCATGGAGCATATGAGATGTTCCAGGAGTTGAAGTTAATATTTCAAGCAAATGCCCGAGTTAAGAGATATGAAGTCTCCAACAAGTTCTATGGCTGCAAGATGGAGGAGAACAGTTCCGTCAGTGAACACATACTCAGAACGTCAGGGTACCATAACCACTTGACTTAGCTGGGAGTTAATCTTCCGAATGATAGTGTCATTGACAGAGTTCTTCAATCACTGCCACCAAGCTATAAAGGCTTCGTGATGAACTATAATATGCAAGGGATGGAAAAAACAATTCTCGAGCTCTTCGCGATGCTTAAGGCTACGGAGGTAGAGATCAAGAAGGAGCATCAAGTGTTGATGGTTAACAAGACCACTAGTTTCAAGAAAAAGGGCAAAGGTAAGAAGGGGAACTTCAAGAAGAATAGCAAGCAAGTTGCTGCTTGATAACCCACAAGTATAAGGGATCGTTTGTAGCCTCTTTTGATAAATAAGAGTGTCGAATCCAACAAGGAGATAAAGGTAGAACAAATATTCCCTCAAGTTCTATTGACCACTAATACAACTTTGTGCACACGTTATGCCTTCTTTACCGAAAACAAGTATGAAACTATTTTGTAGGTGTGAAGCTAGAACTACTTTGCAAGAATAAAACTAGAAGTACTTTTACAAGATAATAAAAGTTAGATGTTTAGTAAAACGGTTTGTGTCAACAAGAAAGTTATTTGTCCCTAGGCAATCGATAACAAGTATCGATAATCATTCTTGTAATTTTATATGAGGGGAGGCATGATCTAACATACTTTCTCTACTTGGATCATATGCACTTATGATTAGAACTCTAGCAAGCATCCGCAACTACTAAAGATCATTAAGGTCGTGAAACCCAACCATAGCATTAAGTATCAAGTCCTCTTTACTCACATACGTCATACCCCACTTACTCAGGTTTAAGCTTCTGTCACTCTCGCAACCCACCATAAGTGAACCATGAACATATTGCAACACCCTACAACGGGGACCCCTCATGTTTGCGTGAGAACGGAGGGCACCGTAGGACAACACCATAAATAAAATATACAATCATACCAACCGAGATCATGATTAACCCACATGACAAAACAAATGTACTCAAACATCATAGGATAACCATAGATCATTGGGAAATAATATATGGAGTTGAGCACCATGTTTAAGTAGAGATTACAGCGGGGAGAAGAGGTGTTACACTGCTGCATAGAGGGGGAGAGAGTTGGTGTTGATGGTAGCAAGATCGTTGATGTAGATCGTCGTCCCGATCGTTGCCCCGGCGGCACTCCGGCGCCACCGGAAGCAAGGGGGAGGGAGCCCCCCTCCTTCTTCTTATTCCTTGCCCCTCTAGATGGGAGGAGAGTTCCCCCTCTGGTCCATGGCCTCCATGGTGGCGGAGGGACAAGATCCCCTCCGATGTTGGATCTCCCTCTATGTTCTCTTCTGTTTCACGTTCCCCAGATCTGGCGGAAAACCGTTTCTTACATTTCGGGAGATCCGTAACTCCGATTAACACGTTTTTTCTGGATATAAGCTTCCTTGTGCCCGAAGTAGAGCCCCAACCTACATTCGAGGAGAGCACAACCCACCACCACGCGCTAGGGGCCTCTGGCGCACCCTAGTGTCTTGTGGGCTGTGTGGGCCTCCGTTTGCGGTGATTCCAACTCCCAGAAATCATGTATATTCCAAATTAATTCTCTGTAAAATTTTATTGCATTTGGACTTTGCTTGATGTGGATTTTCTGCGATACAAAAAACATGCAAAAACATGAACTGACACTAGGCACTGGATCAATAGGTTAGTCCAATAAATCATATAAAAAGTTGCCAAAAAATATGTGAAAATTGTATAATATTGGCATGAAACAATCAAAAATTATAGATACGATGGAGTCGTATCAGCATCCACAAGCTTAATCCTGCTCGTCCTCGAGCAGGTAAATGATAAAAAAGAAATTTTTTAATGTGGAATGCTACCTAGCATAAACTTGATCATATATATAATCACGGCATGAATATTAAGACATGAGTGATTCAAAGCAATAGTCTATAATTTGACATAAAGACATCAATACTCAGGCATCCCAACAAACAATCATGTCTTCCAAAATATCAACGCTAAGGAAAGCTATCCCTACAAAATCATATGGTCTTGTCATGTTGTGTCTTCTTAATACAAAGTATTTATCATGCACAACCCAGATGACAAGCTGAGCAATTGGTTCATAGTTTTTAATGCGCTTCAGCCTTTTCAACCCTCTCGCAATACAATAGTGCAAGCCATGGATATAGCACTACATGTGGAATAGAGTATGATGATAGGGGTAAATATAGAGAAGACAAAAAGGTAAGAAAGTCTCACATCGACGCGGCTAACCAACGGGCTATGGAGATGCCCATCAATCGATATCAACGTGAGGAGTAGGGATTGCCATGTAACGGATGCACTAAGAGTTATAAGTGTATGAAAGCTCAATATGAAAACTAAGTGGGTGTGCATCTAATCCTATAATAAAAAATTCCCACTAGTACATGAAAGTGACAGCATAGGAGACTCTCCATATGAAAAACATGGTGCTACTTTTAAGCACAAGTGTGGTAAAGGATACTAACAATGCCCCTTCTCTCTTTCTTTATTTTTTCTTTTTTTCTTTTTTTCTTTTTCTTTTTTTCTTTTTCTCTCATTGTCCGGAGTTTCATCCCGACTTGTGGGGGAATCATAGTATCCATCATCCTTTCCTCACCGTGGCACTGCTCTAAAAATGAATAATGATGATCATCACCCTTCTATTTACTTATAAATCAAAAGGAAATAAAAATTACAACTCGATACAAGGGGAGCCAAAGAATATTCTCAAGTATTAGCAGCTGAGTTGTCAATTCAACCACACCTGGAAACTTAATATCTGCAGCAAAGTATTTAGTAGCAAAGTAATATGATAGTAGTGGTAACGATAGCAAAAGGTAATAGTAGCAAAAGTAGTGTTTTTGGTATTTTGTAGTGATGATAGCAATAGCAACGGAAAAGTAAATAAGCGAAGAACAATATATGGAAAACTCGTAGGCAATGGATCGGTGATGGAGAATTATGCCAGATGCGGTTCATCATGTAACAGTCATAACATAGGGTGACACAGAACTAGCTCCAATTCATCAATGTAATGTAGGCATGTATTCCGAATATAGTCATACGTGCTTATGGAAAAGAACTTGCATGACATCTTTTGTCCTACCCTCCCGTGGCAGCGGGGTCCTAATGGAAACTAAGGGATACTAAGGCCTCCTTTTAATAGAGTACAGGAACAAAGCATTAGCACATAGTGAATACATGAACTCCTCAAACTATGGTCATCACCGGTAAGTATCCCGATTATTGTCACTTTGGGGTTAACGGATCATAACACATAATAGGTGACTATAGACTTGCAAGATAAGATCAAGAACTCTCATATATTGATGAAAACATAATAGGTTTAGATTTGAAATCATGGCACTCGGGCCCTAGTGACAAGCATTAAGCATAGAAAAGTCATAGCAACATCAATCTCAGAACATAGTGGATACTAGGGATCAAACCCTAACAAAACTTACTCGATTAAATGATACATCTCATCCAACCCATCACCGTCCAGCAAGCCTACGATGGAATTTCTCATGCACGGAGGTGAGCATCATGAAATTGGTGATGGAGGATGGTTGATGATGACGATGGCGACGAATTCCCCTCTCCGGAGCCCCGAACGGACTCCAGATCAGCCCTCCCGAGAGGTTTTAGGGCTTGGCGGCGGCTCCATATCGTAAAACGCGATGAATCCTTCTCTCTGATTTTTTCTCCCCGAAACCAAATACATAGAGTTGGAGTTGAGGTCGGAGGAGCTCTAGGGGGCCCACGAGGTAGGGGGCGCGCCCTAGGGGGGCAGGCGCGCCCCCACCCTCGTGGGCAGGTGGTGGCCCCCCTGGTCTTCATCTTTTGCAAGGATTTTTTATTATTTCCGAAAAGTTGTTCCGTGAAGTTTCAGGTCATACCAAGAACTTTTGTTTCTTCACATAAATAACACCATGGTAATTCTGATGAAAACAACGTCAGTCCGGGTTAGTTTTCAAATCATGCAAGTTAGAGTCCAAAACAAGGGCAAAAGTGTTTGGAAAAGTAGATACGACGGAGACGCATCAACTCCCCCAAGCTTAAACCTTTGCTTGTCCTCAAGCAATTCAGTTGATAAACTGGAAGTGATAAAGAAAAACTTTTACAAACTCGGTTTGCTTTTGTTGTTGTAAATATGTAAAGCTAGCATTCAAGTTTTCAGCAAAGATTATTGTCACATCCTAGTTAGCCATGCATTAGAGTGTTGCATCATGTTTACTTTTTCATCAGAAACCTGAAATGGGGATGACAGAACCCCAGTCCCCTCTGAAACCAATTAGGGTTTACTAAAAACATTTTCAATGAACTTGAAATGCCCTTCTAAAATGCCCATCATTTTTTGTCTTGGTTCAGAACCTCTGCCAAAAGTGGTGCACATTTTCCTAGGCCATCCTAGGGTTTTTGAATTAAATCATAAATATTTGAATTTGGGCATTTAAAATTATATAAAATATTTAAATGCTCAAATATCTCCAAACTAAAATGTTTCATGTTGGAAATAATCCAACTATGGACCAGGGGTAGTTTGGTGATTTTTGAAGTTGCCCAGGTATTTTATTAAATTCAACAAAGTTGCAGAAGTATTAAAAAACAGAAAACAGAAAATGGAAAAAACCTTACCTGTCGCCCAGCACCGGCCCACCTGCCGGCCCAGCCCAGCACCGCGCCAGCGAGCTGCTTGCGGCCAGGCAGGCAGGCAGGTGCTCGACGGCGAGCACCGCATGGGTGCCACGCACCTGCTCGCCGCCTCGCCGCCTCCCTCGCCCGGCTAACGCCGTGGATCGGCCTCCCTATCTCCCCCGAACCCCCCAGACACCCCCTCTCCTCTCCAGCTCCTCCCCCTCGCACGCCCCAGCCATGGCCGACGCCATCGCCGCCACCCCCTCGCCGTAGCCACGCCCTCCGTCCACCCCACACCGTGCCACTGTGTCCAGGAGCTCTGCCGCCGTCCACTTCATCGAGCTAGCCGAGCCCCGTGTGCTCGTGCGGCCCGAGACCACCGCACCGACCTCGCCCGAGCTCACCGTCGCCGGAGATCCCCTTCAACGCCGTCGCCGCCTCAGCTCGTCCCCGACCTCGCCGGTGGCCTCTACGGGAGCGCTGTGAGCCTAGCTACTCCTCCGACCCTCTCTCTCTCATTCCGGAGCCGTGTAGCCACCGCACGAGGATCACACACCCGCACCGCCGCGAATCTCGTCGCCGACGTGCTTCCGGCCACACTCCGGCCACAAGATGGTGTCCATCTTACTCACGGAGTCCCGCAGCACCTAGCTAGCCACTCCACGAGCCTCACTGACCCCTCTAGCGCCAAGTTCATCTTCGACCGAACCCCGGTGGCCGCCAAAGTCGTCGCCGGCGCCAACTCCGGCCACCCCGACCCCAACGGACTCCACCAAGAGCTGCGGCTTGTCCTCAGCTCCACTCCGGTGGTCTCCACGGCCCATTTGGTGGCCGAAATGGCCAAAACCACTCCCGCCGCCGCGTCGGGCTCGCCGGCGGCTAAACGCCGGCGTCGCTGGCTTTGACTTTGACCACGGGTGGGCCCTGGTTGACTCCCCTGAGTCAATGACAGGTGGGGCCCAGCCCTGTTAATTAAACATGTTTAGTTTTAATTAAACTTTAATTAAAATAATCACCCTGACATGCGGGACCCACTGTCAGGTTTGACCCGGACGTGTTCCGTTGACCTGCTGACGTCACACTGACGTCAGGCTGACGCAATAATTGATTTTCTGGAATTATTCTAATATAGGAAATTCCAGAATATAATTTAAACTTCAAAAATTCATAACTTTTATTCTGTAACTCCAAATCAGACAAATTATATATGAAAAATGATCAGAAAAATCCAATCTATCCATCTGTACTATTTTCATGCATGACTAAATAAGTTAACTTGATGTTTAATGCAGAACAAGGAAAAGCACTTTAAAAAGGCCATGGTTGAGTTTGAAATTTGAATCTTTGATTCAAATTTGTTCAAACCCTTCCGGTTTTAGTTGCATTAGCCTAACACACTCATATTGCCATGTTTCATGCATGCATCATATTGCCGCACATTGTTTGGTGATGGTTGTGTATCGGTGTCCTTTGCGACAGGTTCTGCCTCCGAGGAGTACCGTGATTACCCTAACGAAGAACCGTATCAGTGCATCGAACCATCAGGCAAGCAACCAACCTTTTGATCATATCGATACAATCCCATGTTCTCGCTCCTGCTCTCTTTTACTGCATTAAGACAACGCGTTTCAAACTGCTGTGTGCTACGGTAGTTGAACCCATTTCCTCTGCATGACCTGTCATTGCCACAGTAACTAGATGAAACCCACTAGCATGTGTAGGAGTTGATTGAGCCATATGTATGTGTTGTTCCTACCTTGCTATGCCTGCTATGCTTAGAGTCGTGTCAGGTCTGGTTCATCTGGGTGATGGGCTAGAGTGAAATGATTATGTCGGTAATGAGAGTGGTGTGGTGAACACGATTTGGTAAAGGTATCGATGAGAGGCCATGTAGGAGTACATGGTGGGTTGTTTCATTGAAGCCGACCTTAAGCACTGAGATCTGTATGTGTGATTTAAGAATCAGCTACTACCATGCATTGGGCCCGAAACCAATGGACCCTCTCGGCTTCTTATTCACCCTAGTTCTCCGTCCAGGAGTTGCAAGTAGTTTCTGGTGTTTGTAGCCTACTGGAGGCCGTGGACAGCGCTGACCGTAGGTGTGGGCTGTGATGCGGTAG
This sequence comes from Triticum dicoccoides, assembly GCF_002162155.2. NCBI lineage: Eukaryota > Viridiplantae > Streptophyta > Magnoliopsida > Poales > Poaceae > Triticum > Triticum dicoccoides. Next base: position 454,071,010 of record NC_041384.1, read on the forward strand.
GTACGTGGCCGGGTGTACCGAATACCCGTTAGGTATCTCGGGAACCCTATTCACATCGTTCGGGGCCGTATGGGAAACCTCGGCCGGACTCCCTATGGATGGAACCTGGATAGGCGATAAACCTGGACTGGAGGCTTAGGTGATTAGGTAGGTCGTGGCCGACACCCACGTTGGGCTTCCGCTTGAAGGTTGCCGAGTACATGTCGGGTAAACGACGGTAAGTGGTGAGAGCGTGTATGAAGAAGTACACCCCTGCAGGGTTATCATGATCTATTCGAATAGCCGCGTCCGCGGTAAAGGACTACTTGGTTGCCTATACAGTTCATAGACAAGTAAATGGAAACTACTAAAAGCCTCAAGATAAGTGTGAGTGCCGAGGATGGCTCTTCCGTAGGAAGACGGAGGTGGATCCTCGGTAGTGTATTGAATTGGTGAGTAGTGGACTCGTGTACGCAAAACCATTTCAAGTTGGAGTCTCGTAGGTTAGCCTAGCCAAGAGTCAGAGCTGGCTTGCTGCAACAACTCCACCAACCCTTCTTGATAATATGCATGTATGTAGGATCTGATGTAAGTCTTGCTGAGTACCTTTGTACTCATGTTGCTATAATTTACATTTTTACAGAAGACGCTGCAACCCCTTCTGATGGGTTCTACGTAGACGTTGACATCAATGAGTAGGCTAAGGCCCAGGTGGTGATCCTGAGCTTGTGAAGGACCTCGTAGTATAGCTAGGCTTTCCATGCAGACAAGTTACTTCCGCTGCTAGTTTGTATGACTGTATGACTTGAATGCTGGGTCGTGTGACCCGTACCTTTGTGTATGTTATGTATGGCTCTCTGAGCCTTAAATAAAGTACTTGTGTCGTAGAGTCATGTTGTGATGCCTTGTTGTATTTGCACATATCGAGCATATTGTGTGTATGATTGAAATGCTTGGTATGTGTGGGATCTGACTATCTAGTTGTTTATCTTTAGTAGCCTCTCTTACCGGGAAATGTCTCCTAGTGTTACCGCTGAGCCATGGTAGCTTGCTACTGCTCTGGAACACTTAGGCTGGCCGGCATGTGTCCTTCTTCGTTCCGGTGTCTGTCCCTTCGGGGAAATGTCACGCATTGAGTACCGGAGTCCTATTAGCCCGCTACAGCCCGGTTTACCGGAGTCCTGCTAGCCCAGTGCTACAGCCCGGACCCACTTGCTGATGACCGACACGTTCGAAGCTGGGTCATGGATGCCTGTCCCTGTAAGTCTGTGCCACTTTGGGTTTACGACTAGTCATGTCAGCCCGGGCTCCTTATCATATGGATGCTAGCGACACTATCATATACGTGAGCCAAAAGGCGCAAACGGTCCCGGGCAAAGGTAAGGCGACACCCGTGGGGATACCGTGCGTGAGGCCGCAAAGTGATATGAGGTGTTACCGGCTAGATCGATGTGACATCGAGTCGGGGTCCTGACAGCGTTGGCATCAGAGCCGGACTGCCTGTAGGTTCTCCAAGCCAAACTGGTCGATGTTGAGTCTAGAAATTCTTTAGTTATATGTAGGGGAATTGTTTGTGGGTTGGAACGTAAGGCTCTTTTTACTCATTTATCTAATGACATTCTGATCTGAGTCAGTCTATTCTTCCACCGGGGGTTAAGGAATTAGGATCTATGCTCTCTATTAGGTTCACGTGTTACTAATCAGTAGTACCTTATAGGTTTGATGGATACAAGCCTAGTTCAGTTCTACTACCACATTATGTTGCTAGGATGGACTCAGAACTTGATATGATGATGTTGAGTGTGTATGTAATCCTTTGTCAAAGGTCTCAAAATCTTTCTTGAGCATTTACAGCTGTTATGCTGCCGAAATTTTTCTAGAAATTCTAATGCCTTTGCATTATGATTGTGCTTTCAGATGGCCACTCGCGACCTCAATCAAGTGGTTCGCCTGACTCGATGCCTAGATGTACCCGGCCATACTGCCATGTTGGTCAGGGTAATGACCGAGGCTGGATACCGCTGGTATCCTGAGTACACGGTCGAAGAGCAATTTCGGGACTTCAATCAAAGCCAGTATCTCTGCACTGTCAGGATATTTCCATCTTATCCTGGATCCACCGAGCCCCTTCACTGCTCCTATGGACTCGGGGTTACTATTGAGATGGCTGTGCAGGACGCCGCCTACTCTATGATGACCATCATGCGAGTCAGATCTGGTCTATTTCGGGACTCTGATTTCCGGTATATGCCAGGATCACTTCCGGGAGCACAAGGGTATCTCCAGGCTATCTATGCTGACCCCACCCAGGAGGATTCACGGACTCGCACCACTGCTGAGATGCTCGAGGATAAGGACCATGAAAATCGGGCCTTGAGGTTAGAGCTCTTCAATACCCGTGCTGACCACTGGGCCACTTTGACTCGGTTTGCACCGGCGGTGCAAGCTGGATATTCGGATATGCGCGATCTCTATCCTGTGAGATCTGCTCTGCCAGACGTGATGGGTTGGCGTGATGTAGGAGGCATCACCCCACCTCGCGGTCCCCGCAGGCCACCGTCTGTTGGTCCCCGACCTCATCCTAGCCCCTATGGTCCACAAGCTCCGCGAGATCGTCTATTTCCGGATGATCATGTTGAGCTTCCAGGCTATGGAGGTGACTTCTACGAGGACTACTACGGATCGGTCTGAGTTAGTGGTAGTATCACTAGTTCGTGATAGCTGTGTCGTCTATCGTCCTGCGTGACTCGTGGAATATGACCTAGTTTGTACTTTTTCCGGAGATGTAGAAAAACAATGTATAGGAGCTTGGGATGCCTCCGATAAGATGTAATCCTCTTTTCACCGTAATAGTACTTTGTTTGGTCTTGTACTAAACCCTGTATGGTGTGTATGACGAAGGAATAAAGAAGCAGTTTCTGTATCTACCATGTCATACGGATGATCATCTTGCATTTCGAGTTATTCCTTACATTCTGTATCCTATGTCGGAATTTTATCATTCTGACTAAATCATTGTCTTGTTTACCTAGGATGGTCAACACGCGCACTAACCCTGCTCCTCAAGAGCAGGCCGAAGGCAGTGAAGTCAGGGATGAAAATCTGCCTCATCCCCCTTCCCTAGCCGAGGTTATGATGGAAGCTGAGAGAAACAAGCAGGAGACCAACCGTTTGTTGGAGCGTATTGAACAGAACACGACACACCATCAGAGGACTAATGTGGTGTCACTCAGTGATTTTATCAAATTACATCCACCCACGTTCCACCACTCCGTCGAGCCTCTCGACGCTGATGACTGGCTTCGCAGTATCTCTCACAAACTGCGTTCCGCGCTGGTAGCGGAGGCTGACAAGGTCACCTTTGCTGCATATCATCTTGAAGGCCCCGCCAGTCTATGGTGGGAGAATTATGGAGCTATGCGCCCAGCGGGCCATGTCACTACTTGGGCTGAATTCAGTGAGGCTTTCCGTGAACATCACATTCCGGAGGGTCTCATGGACCGTAAACGTGAGGAATTTTGCAATTTCACCCAAGGCCGACTCTCTGTGGATGCTTACAGCAGGGAGTTTGGTAACCTCGCACGATATGCAACCGAGGAAGTTTCTACTGACGCCAAGAAGCAAGCAAGGTTCCGTAAGGGACTTAGTCCTGAGCTTCGCCGCGACCTCCGTCTGCATGAGTGCACATCTTTTCAGAAACTTGTCAACAAGGCCATCAGTGCTGAAACTGGTCAGACTGATTATGACGCAACACGCAAGCATGGCCGTGACATGGGTTCCTCATCCGGTGCTGGTCCTCAGAAGCGCCGCGTGTGGGTGCCCAACACCGCCCTGCCACCCAGGTTCACACCGAGGCCATCTTTCCAGGCGCCTCGCCCTGTTCAACAGTCTGCACCAGCCAAGCCCTATGGGGGTCCAACCAACAATGCTCCCCCACGTACCGGCTCCGTGACCTGTTTCAAGTGTGGGGAATCTGGCCACTATATGCGTGAGTGTCCCCAGACCAACCCCAACCAGTCTGCTAAAGCTGTTGGCCGTGGCAAGCCGACAGGAAAAGTATTCCACGCCAAGCCGGTCACCGCCTCACGTGGCCATGTCAACTGTATCTCTGCCAAAGAAGCTCAAGAAGATCCCAACGTCGTTCTCGGTACGCTTCTTGTTAATTGCCACCCGGCATCTGTTCTTTTCGATACAGGAGCCTCTCATTCATTTATATCCGAGAACTATGCTCGTTTGCATAACACTGCATTCTGTGACATGCCATCCACTATGGAAATTTCTACTCCTGGGTCTAGATGGCAGACCTCTAGGGTAAGTTATGGAAATGAAATCCAAGTCGACAGACTTGTTTTTCTTGCATCTTTGATAGCTCTCAAATCTTCAGATATTAATATCATTTTGGGTATGGACTGGATGTCAGCTCATCATGCCAAAATTGATTGCTTCTCTAGGACTGTTCAACTCACTCATCCTTCGGGCAAGATAGTCAATGTCTTGACCCGATTAGCCAAGCGACAATTATATTCTCTTAACGCCAGCCCTTTGCCAGACCTTGAGGACGTTCCGGTAGTCCGTGACTTCCCGGATGTCTTCCCAGAGGAATTGCCAGGTGTTCCACCTGACAGGGATGTCGAGTTCATAATAGACCTCATCCCAGGAACCGTGCCGATTGCTAGAAGACCCTATAAGATGGCACCCCTAGAACTAGCCGAGCTTAAGAAACAACTCGATGAGTCATTGAAAAAGGGTTTCATCCGACCTAGTTCATCTCCGTGGGCTTGCCCCGTCCTATTCGTCAAGAAGAAGGATGGTACGGACCGGATGGTTGTGGATTATCGACCTGTCAATTTGGTCACAATCAAGAACAAATATCCGCTCCCCAGGATCAACGACCTGTATAATCAGCTCGCTGGATCCTCAGTCTTCTCCAAGATGGATTTGAGGCTGGGCTACCATCAAATCAAAATCAGAAACGGGGACATTCCTAAAACGGCCTTTGTTACTCGTTATGGCCAGTACGAGTACACCGTCATGTCCTTCGGCTTAACCAACGCTCCAGCCACCTTCTCTCGGTTAATGAACTCAATCTTCATGGAGTATTTGGATAAATTCGTCGTGGTTTACCTCGATGATATACTCATCTACTCCAAGAACGAGGAAGAACATGCCGAACATCTAAGGCTAGTGTTGAAGAAACTTCGAGAGCATCGCCTTTATGCCAAATTTTCTAAATGTGAATTCTGGTTGTCAGAAGTGACCTATCTGGGTCATGTAATATCTGGTAAAGGTATTGCTGTTAACCCTGAGCGAGTACAAGCCGTCCTTAATTGGACTCCACCTGAATCGGTCAAGCAAGTTCGGAGTTTTCTGGGCTTAGCGAGCTATTGCCGTCGCTTCGTCGAAAACTTCTCCAAAGTTGCCAAACCTCTAACCGAACTCCTCAAGAAAGATAAGAAGTTCGAATGGACTCCACAATGTGAGCACAGCTTTCAGGAACTGAAAAGACGCCTGACTTCTGCTCCTGTACTGGTACCGCCAGACTTCTCCAAGGACTTTGTTATCTACTGCGACGCCTCGCGACAAGGACTAGGTTGCATTCTCATGCAAGATCGACACGTAATTGCCTACGCTTCACGGCAATTGCACCCACATGAGGAGAATTATCCTACTCATGATCTAGAGCTTGCAGCCGTAGTCTATGCACTTAAGACCTGGCGACATTACCTCCTCGGTAACCGTTGCGAAATATTCACTGATCACCAAAGTCTGAAGTACATTTTCACCCAACCGGATTTGAATCTCAGGCAAAGACGTTGGGTTGAATTGATCACAGACTTCGATTTAGGGATAACCTACACCCCAGGGAAAGCCAACGTCATGGCTGATGCGCTAAGTCGTAAATCTTATTGTAACAACCTGATGTTACAACAAAGTCAACCGCTTCTCCATGAGGAATTTCGGAAGCTTAACCTTCACATTGTTCCTCAAGGTTTTCTTTCCACCTTGGTGGCGAAACCTACTCTTACGGATCAAATCATTGCTGCCCAGAAGCGAGATAAGGGAATAGCTAAGATCAAGGAGAACATTGCTAGCGGAGGTGCTAGTTGTTTCTCCACAAATGATCATGGTGTTGTGTACTTTGAGAACCGTCTAGTGGTTCCCAAGAACCAGCATCTACGGCAGTTGATCCTTAAGGAGGCTCATGAATCTCCTCTCACCATTCATCCCGGTAGTACTAAGATGTATCAGGACCTACGCCAGAGGTTCTGGTGGACTAGGATGAAGAGAGAAATTGCTCAGTATATTGCTAATTGCAACGTCTGTCGTCGTGTAAAAGCAGAGCATCAACGGCCTGCTGGCACCCTTCAACCCCTAGCTATTCCTGAATGGAAATGGGATAAAATTGGTATGGATTTCATTACCGGTTTTCCCAGGACTAAGAGAGGGAATAATGCTATCTTCGTCGTGGTCGATCGTCTTTCCAAAGTAGCCCATTTCTTACCTGTTCGTGAGAGTATAACCGCTAGTCAGCTGGCAGACTTATACATCTCCCGAATAGTGTCTCTCCATGGTGTTCCTTTGGAAATTAACTCGGATCGAGGAAGTCTTTTCACCTCTCGATTTTGGGAAAGTTTCCAAAATGCTATGGGAACCCGTCTCTCCTTTAGCACCGCTTTCCACCCTCAGTCGAGTGGTCAAGTGGAACGCGTCAACCAGATTCTAGAAGACATGCTTCGAGCCTCTGTTATCTCATTCGGAATGGACTGGGAGAAGTGCCTTCCATTTGCCGAATTCGCTTACAACAACAACTATCAATCTAGCTTGGGTAAAGCCCCTTTTGAAGTTCTCTATGGACGACGATGTCGAACACCCCTTAACTGGTCAGAGACCGGGGAAAGAAAATTCTTTGGCCCGGACATGATTCAGGAAGCAGAAGAACAAGTTCGTATCGTTCGTGAAAAGTTGAAAACAGCCCAATCCCGTCAAAAGAGTCAATATGACCGAAAACATAAGGCTGTGACTTTCGAGGTTGACGAGAAGGCTTATCTTCGGGTCACCCCTCTGAAGGGAACCCATCGTTTCGGTATCAAAGGCAAATTGGCTCCTCGTTACATTGGACCTTTTCGCATTCTTGCCAAACGAGGAGAAGTTGCCTACCAGTTGGAACTACCTCCGCACCTCTCCAGAGTTCACGATGTCTTCCACGTTTCTCAACTCAGGCGTTGCTTCTCGGATCCTATCCGTGGAGTGGACCACGAAACGCTTGATCTCCAAGATAATCTTACATATCGAGAGTTCCCCATTCGTATCCTCGATCAGGCCGAACGTACCACTCGACGTCATAATATCAAGTTTCTCAAGGTTCAATGGTCGCACCATTCTGAGGATGAAGCAACTTGGGAAAGGGAGGATCGTCTTCGACTCGAGTACCCCGCCTTCTTCTCGGAGGAACCCAAATCTCGGGACGAGATTCTTTTGAGTGGGGGTGAGTTGTCACACCCTAGCTAGTCATGCATTAGAGTGTTGCATCATGTTTATTCTTTCATCAGAAACTTGAAATGGGGATGACAGAACCCCCAGTCCCCTCTGAAACCAACTAGGGTTACTAAAATAATTTTTCAATGAACCTGAAATGCCCTTCTAAAATGCCCATCATTTTTGTCTTGGTTCAAAACCTCTGCCAAAAATGATGCACATTTTCCTAGGCCATCCTAGGGTTTTTGAATTAAATCATAAATATTTGAATTTGGGCATTTAAAATAATATAAAATATTTAAATGCTCAAATATCTCCAAACTAAAATGTTTCATGTTGGAAATAATCCAACTATGGGCCAGGAATAGTTTGGTGATTTTTGAACTTGCCTAGGTATTTTATTAAATTCAACAAAGTTGCAGATATATTAAATAAAAACAGAAATAGAAAAAAAAGGGAAAAACTTCCCTGTGCGGCCCAGCCAGCTGGCCGGCCCAGCAAGCCAGCCCAGCCCACCACCGCCGTCGTCCTCCTGGCGCCAGTCGGCCAGGCGTGTGGCCGGCGCGCGTGCACGGCCGGAGCGCCACGCCACCAGCCCGTCTGCCTGCCTCCCCCGCCAGCGCGACGCCGCGGCGCTTCTTCTCGGTGCCGCCCCGATCCCCTGGCCTTATCCCTCTCTCTCTCCCGTGCTGCTCTCTCCCTCTCTCTCTCACGGCCGAACACCACCGTCGCCGCCGTTCGCCATAGCCGCCGTCTCCGACCACCCCTCGCTCCCCCGACTAGCTCAGGAGCTCCGCCTCGACTCCCTCTTCCTCCCCACCGCTCCACAGCTCCCCGGAAGCCCTGCATCGCCGCCACGTCGCCGTTCCCCTCTTCGGGCTCCGACCACCGTCGCCGTCGATTCGCCGTCTCCAGCGCGTCCCCGAGCCCACTTCGACGCCCACTGCAACCGCGGTGAGCTATGCCACCGTTTCCCCCTCTCCTCCCCCTCGTTTCCCCACCGTAGCCTCCTCCCCACCACGGCCGAACCTCCGCCGTCGCCGAGCTCGCCGTCGACGCAGCTCCGGTGACCATTTGGTCACCCCGGCGAGTCCAACGAGTTCGCAAGACCCCGTAGAGCATCCCTAGCGCCTCGCTTCGCTCGACTTCGAGCTCCAACCCTGTTCCCGTGCACGACCGAACCCCGGCGGCCGCAGCCGAGCTCGCCGCCGTCAACTCCGGCCACCCCGAGCCCAACCACCACCACCAATAGTCGCGGCTCAACCTCAGCAACACGTAGATGCCTTCCGCCGTCCATTTGGTTGCCGGAATGGCAAAAAGCACTTTCGCCGCCGTCTCGGGCCTCGCCGGCGTCATGCCGCCGGCGGGTTTGACCTGTCCGACCTGAGGTTTGACCCCCCAGGGTCACTGACGCGTGGGCCCTGTCGGACAGGTAGTTAGTTAGTACTAATCACCGTTAGTCAACCCCCCCCTGACACTGACAGTGGGCCCCAGCGCCACTAATTCCCTAATTAGAATTAATTTAACCCTGTTTAACCCCCCTGTCACTGACGTGTGGGCCCCACACGTCAGGTTTGACTCCAGCCAGCCGCAGTTGACCACTGACGTCATGCTGGCGCAATAACTATAATTTCTGGATTTAATTTAAATCAGGAAATTCCAGAATATTATTTAAACTTCAAAAATTCATAACTTTTATTCTGTAACTCCAAATTGGACAAATTATATATGAAAAATGATCAGAAAAATCCAATCTATCCATCTGTACTATTTTCATGCATGATCAAACAAGTTAAATTGATGTTTTAAGCAGAACAAGGAAAAGCACTTTAAAAGGCCATATTTGAATTTGAAATTTGAATCCTTGATTCAAATTTGTTCAAACCCTTCTGGTTTTAGTTGCATTAGCCCAATACACTCATTTTGCCATGTCTCATGCATGCATCATGTTGTTGCATACTGTTTGGTAATGTTTGTGAATCGGTGCTCTCTGCGGCAGGTTCTGTCCCCGAAGAATACCCTGATTACCCTAGTGAAGAACCGTATCAGTGCATCGAACCATCAGGCAAGCAACCAACCATTTGATCATATCGATACAATCCCATGTTCTCGCTCCTGCTCTTTTTTACTGCATTAAGACAACGCGTTTCAAACTGCTGTGTGCTACGGTAGTTGAACCCATTTCCTCTGCATGACCTGTCATTGCCCCAGTAACTAGATGAAACCCACTAGCATGTGTAGGAGTTGATTGAGCCATATGTATGTGTTGTTCCTACCTTGCTATGCCTGCTATGCTTAGAGTCGTGTCAGGTCTGGTTCATCTGGGTGATGGGCTAGAGTGAAATGATTATGTCGGTAATGAGAGTGGTGTGGTGAACACGATTTGGTAAAGGTATCGATGAGAGGCCATGTAGGAGTACATGGTGGGTTGTTTCATTGAAGCCGACCTTAAGCACTGAGATCTGTATGTGTGATTTAAGAATCAGCTACTACCATGCATTGGGCCCGAAACCAATGGACCCTCTCGGCTTCTTATTCACCCTAGTTCTCCGTCCAGGAGTTGCAAGTAGTTTCTGGTGTTTGTAGCCTACTGGAGGCCGTGGACAGCGCTGACCGTAGGGGTGGGCTGTGATGCGGTAGGTACGTGGCCGAGTGTATCGAATACCCGTTAGGTATCTCGGGAACCCTGTTCACATCGTTCGGGGCCGTATGGGAAACCTCGGCCGGACTCCCTGCGGATGGAACCTGGATAGGCGATAAACCTGGACTGGAGGCTTAGGTGGTTAGGTAGGTCGTGGCCGACACCCACGTTGGGCTTCCGCTTGAAGGTTGCCGAGTACATGTCGTGTAAATGACGGTAAGTGGTGAGAGCGTGTATGAAGAAGTACACCCCTGCAGGGTTAACATGATCTATTCGAATAGCCGCGTCCGCGGTAAAGGACTACTTGGTTGCCTATACAGTTCATAGACAAGTAAATGGAAACTACTAAAAGCCTCAAGATAAGTGTGAGTGCCGAGGATGGCTCTTCCGTAGGAAGACGGAGGCGGATCCTCGGTAGTGTATTGAAGTGGTGAGTAGTGGACTCGTGTGCGCAAAACCTTTCCAAGTTGAAGTATCGTAGGATAGTCCAGCCAAGAGTCAAAGCTGGCTTGCTGCAATAACTCCACCAACCCTTCTTGACAATGTGCATGTATGTAGGATCTGATGTAAGTCTTGCTGAGTACCTTTGTACTCATGTTGCTATAATTTAAATTTTACAGAAGACGCTGCAACCCCTTCTGATGGGTTCTACGTAGACGTTGACATCAACGAGTAGGCTGAAGGCCCAGGTGGTGATCCTGAGCTTATGAAGGACCACGTAGTATAGCTAGGCTTTCGAAGCCTCTTTTATTTTACTAGTTGTCTGTACTCAGACAAGTTACTTCCGTTGCTGGTTTGTATGACTGTATGACTTGAATGTTGGGTCGTGAGACCCGTACCTTTGTGTATGTATGTATGGCTCCCTGAGCCTTAAATAAAGTACTTGTGTCGTAGAGTCATGTTGTGATGCTTCGTTGTATTTGCACATATCGAGCATATTGTGTGTATGATTGAAATGCTTGGTATGTGTGGGATCTGACTACCTAGTTGTTTATCTTCAGTAGCCTCTCTTACCGGGAAATGTCTCCTAGTGTTACCGCTGAGCCATGGTAGCCTGCTACTGCTCTGGAACACTTAGGCTGGCCGGCATGTGTCCTTCTTCGTTCCTGTGTCTGTCCCTTCAGGGAAATCTCACGCATTGAGTACCGGAGTCCTGTTAGCCCGCTACAGCCCGGTTTACCGGAGTCCTGCTAGCCCAGTGCTACAGCCCGGACCCACTTGCTGATGACCGACACGTTCGAAGCTGGGTCATGGATGCCTGTCCCTGTAAGTCTGTGCCACTTTGGGTTTACGACTAGTCATGTCAGCCCGGGCTCCTTATCATATGGATGCTAGCGACACTATCATATACGTGAGCCAAAAGGCGCAAACGGTCCCGGCAAAGGTAAGGCGACACCCGTGGGGATACCGTGCGTGAGGCCGCAAAGTGATATGAGGTGTTACCGGCTAGATCGATGTGACATCGAGTCGGGGTCCTGACAATTATGACTAACCACATTCATAATAATGCTTAGGTCTCAAGTTTACTCATATCAATGGCATAATCAACTAGCGAGCAATAATAATAAATCTCGAATGGCAACACTTTCTCAAAACATTCATAATATGATATAACAAGATGGTATCAAGCTAACCCTTTCTGAGACCGCAAAACATAAATGCAGAGCACCTTTAAAGATCAAGGACTCACTAGACATTGTAATTCATGGTAAAAGAGATCCAGTCAAGTCATACTCAATGTAAACTAACAATAATGAATGCAAATGACAGCGCTGCTCTCCAACTAGTGCTTTTTAATAAGAAGAGGATGATGACTCAACATGAAAATAAATAGATAGGCCCTTCGCAGAGGGAAGCAGGGATTTGTAGAGGTGCCAGAGCTCGGTTTTGAAATAGAGGTGAATAATATTTTGAGCGATATACTTTCATTGTCAACATAACAACCAAGAGATGGCAATATCTTCCATGCTACACATATTATAGGCGATTCCCAAACAGAATGGTAAAGTTTATACTCCCCCTCCACCAACAAGCATCAATCCATGGCTTGCTAGAAACAACGAGTGCCTCCAACTAACAAGAGTCCCAGGGGGAGTTTTGTTTGCAATTATTTTGATTTAGTTTGCATAAAGCATGGGACTGGGCATCCTGGTGACCAGCCACTTTCTCGTGAGTGAGGAGCGGAGTCCACTCCTCTTGAGAATAACCCACCTAACATGGAAGATACGGGCAGCCCTAGTTGATACATGAGTTATTCGAGAATACAAAACAGGATATTTATTTGAAGGTTTAGAGTTTGGCACATACAAATTTACTTGGAACGGCAGGTAGATACCGTATATAGGTAGGTATGGTGGACTCATATGGAATAACTTTGGGGTTTATGGAGTTGGATGCACAAGCAGTATTCCTGCTTAGTACAGGTGAAGGCTAGCAAAAGACTGGGAAGCGACCAACTAGAGAGCGACAACAGTCATGAACATGCATTAAAATTGATCAACACCGAATGCAAGCATGAGTAGGATATAATCCACCATGAACATAAATATCGTGAAGGCTATGTTGATTTTGTTTCAACTACATGCATGAACATGCGCCAAGTCAAGTCACTTAAATCATTCAGAGGAGGATACCACCCTATCATACCGCATCACAACCATTTTAATAGCATGTTGGCACGCAAGGTAAACCATTATAAGCTCCCAGCTAATCAAGCATGGCACAAGAAACTATGATCTCTAGTTGTCATTGCAAACATGTTTATTCATAATAGGCCGAATCAGGAATGATGAACTAATCATATTTACAAAAACAAAAGAGGTCGAGTTCATACCAGCTTTTCTCATCTCAATAAGTTCATCATATAATCATCATTATTGCCTTTCACTTGCACGACCGAATGATGTGAATAATAATAATAGTGTGCGTGCATTGGACTAAGCTGGAATCTGGAAGCATTCAATAAACAAGAGAAGACAAGGCAATATGGGCTCTTTTGTCAGATCAACAATTATGCATATAAGAGCCACTTCAACAATTTAATTATGGTCTTCTCCTATCGACTCACAAAGAAAAGAAAAGAAAAGAAATAAAACTATTTACATGGGAAAGCTCCCAACAAGCAAAAGAAGAACAGGAAATCTTTTTGGGTTTTCTTTTAATTACTACTACAAGCATGGAAAGTAAACTAATTAAAAGCTACAACTAATCCTTTTTTGATTTTTCTCAAGGTTTATTAAACACACAAGAAGAAAGCATAAAAAGGAAATAAACTAGCATGGATGATACAATGAAAAAGTATGAGCACCGACATCTAGCAATGAGTGTGTGAACATAAATGTAATTTCGGTGAGAAATACGTACTCCCCCAAGCTTAGGCTTTTGGACTAAGTTGGTCTATGGCTACGGCTGGCCTGACGAATATCCATAATAATAGTTGGGGTCGTACTGAGATGAAGAAGACTCTAACTGCCACTGGTTGGCAATCATTTCCGGATCACAATGGTAATTAGACTGCCATGGAAGATCAACTTGTGGTTCCGGCTCTGGCTCTGTGGCTGATGTAGGGTTCCAATAGGCGTGAATAGCCTCTAACGGAACAAGGTACTGGCCTGCAGTTAAATCAAACAAGGAAGGAGCAGGCAGGATAATAGTCTTAGGATGATGTTATCAAAGAACAATTTGTATTTAAGCTCCCCTTCCCTATTATTAACAATAAAATCATGTGCCACCATACTCTTATAATCTAAATAAACACGAGGCAGCAATTTTTCTTCCTTCTCATAATGCCTAATAGGTATGTTAAAATGTGCAGCTAGGCGTGACGCATAGATGCCTCCAAAGATGGGGCCCTTTGTACGGTTAAGACTTAACCTTTAGCAATAATACCGCCCATACTATAAGAGTTATCACTGAATAAACCGTGGAACGAAATAATAATATCAGGAACACTAAGGTTTCCACAGTTTCCACAACCAATTAAGCAACGACTAGCAAATATTATAAAGTAGCGTAAAACAGGAAAATGTATGCTAGTGATTCGTGCATCGGAAACCTTCCTTGTTTCACCTACAATGATGGTATCAATAAACCCATCCACATCCTCGCGATGTGGTTCCTCTGTCTTGCCCTCGAAAGGGACCAAACAAACCCGACAAAAATCATAAAGTGACATCTCCTTATGCTCATCATATAAATAAAACTCCATCGTAGGTGGTGAGCTCCTAGAATGGAAATGAAAGTTTTGCACCAAGATATTTGTGAGTAAGAGATACTAATCGCGTTGGTCGTGGAGGAAAGCGGTGAAGCCTGCATTCTCAGCCAATTCATAAAAATCTTCATAAATCCCGGCTGCTCTCAAGAAATCATCGGAAGGCCATTCACACGACCGAACCTCTATGGTGCGAGGCATATTATATTTGGGCTTCTGTGCCTTTTCCTTCGAGCTTCGGTTCGATGAGCCCTTCAAAAGTCTCTTCATTATTTTCTGAAAAAATCTGAAATTTTTAGTAACTTCAAAATAAAAGTAAACCAAACTCAATAATATTGATAGCAACTACTCCTACAAGTGCCTAGAGCCTATATCATGCATCAAAACTACTTGGAACCATATAAATTTGACACGCAAGCTCAAGAACGTGGTCACCTAGGAAGCATAAATTTGCAATGAATAAAGCACTAGAACAAAAACTAATTGGACCAATGGAGGAGTCACATACCAAGGAACAATCTCCCCAAGCAGTTTTGTGAGAGGTGCTTTGAGCAAGGAGATCGAAAATGGCAGCAAAATGAGCTTGGACTCGGGTTTGAGCTGGATATTCGTGTTTGTGGGAGGAAGGAGTGTGTGGGTGAAAGGATAAGTGGAGGAGGGACACCATGGGCCCACGAGGTAGGGGCGCGCCTAGGGGGGTAGGGCGCTCCCTTGCCCCTCGTGGTCAGGTGCCAACTCCTCCTGTTGTGTTCTCAGTGCCAAATATTATCAAATATTCCAGAAAAATCTTATTTAAATTTCAGGGCATTTGGAGAACTTTTATTTTCGGGGTATTTTTATATTGCACGGATAATCAGATAACAGACAGAGAATACTATTTTTATTTTATTTAATATAAATAACAGAAAGTAAAAGTGGGGTACAGAAGGTTGTGCCTTCTAGTTTCATCCATCTCATGACCATCAAAAGGAATCCACTAACAAGGTTGATCAAGTCTTGTCAACGAACTCATCCCCAATAATAAGTATATCATATTTCTTCTTGACAGTAGGAAGAGGAAATTCAAAACCTCCAAATATAATCGATGGAATTTTTCCAATAGAGTTGATACTATGAACTTGAGGTTGTTTCCTCGGAAAGTGTACGGTATGCTCATTACCATTAACATGAAAAGTGACATTGCCTTTAGTGGAATCAATAACAGCCCCTGCAGTATTCAAAAAAGGTCTTCCAAGAATAATAGACATACTATCGTCCTCGGGAATATCAAGAATAACAAAGTCCGTTAAAATAGTAACGTTTGCAACCACAACAGGCACATCCTCACAAATACCGACAGGTATAGCAGTTGATTTATCAACCATTTGCAAAGATATTTTAGTAGGTGTCAACTTATTCAAGTCAAGTCTACGATATAAAGAGAGAGGAAACACTAACACCGGCTCCAAGATCACATAAAACAGTTTTAACATAGTTTCTTTTAATGGAGCATGGTATAGTGGGTACTCCTGGATCTCCATGTTTCTTTGGTATTCCACCCTTAAAAGTATAATTAGCAAGCATGGTGGAAATTTCAGCTTCTGGTATCTTTCTTTTATTAGTAACAATATCTTTCGTGTACTTAGCATAAGGATTCTTTTTAAGCATATGAGTTAATCGCATACGCGAAAAGATATGTCTAATCATTTCAGCAAAGCGCTCAAAATCCTCATCATCCTTTTTCTTGGATGGTTTGGGAGGAAAAGGCATGGGTTTCTGAACCCAAGGCTCTCTTTCCTTTCCGTGTTTCCTAGCAACAAAGTCTTTCTTATCATAACATTTTGATTCTTTGATTGTGGGTTATCAAGGTCAATAGTAGGTTCAATTTCTATATCATTATCATTGCTAGGTTGAGCATCATCATGAACATTATCATTAACATTATCACTAGTTTCAGGTTCATTACCAGGTTGTGTTTCAGCATCAGAAATAGAAATATCATTTGGATTCTCAGGTGTTTCAGTAATAGGTTCACTAGAAGCATCAAAGTCCTATCATTTTTTTTCTTCCTTTTAGAAGGACTAGGTGCATCTATATTATTTCTCTGAGAATCTTGCTTAATTCTCTTAGGGTGGCCTTCAGGATACAAAGGTTCCTGAGTCATCCTACCAGTTCTAGTAGCCACTCTAACAGCATTATCATTTTTCTTACCATTCAGTTCATTGAGCAAATCATTTTGAGCTTTAAGTACTTGTTCTACTTGAGTGGTAACCATAGAAGCATGTTTACTAATAAGTTTAACTTCACCTTTGACATTAGCCATATAATCACCCAAGTGTTCAAGCATATTTGAATTGCATTTCAATTGTCTACCAAAATAAGCATTAAAATCTTCTGGCTTAGCCATAAATTTATGAAACTCATCTAAGCTTGGGCTAGCAAACTTAGTAACGGAATTTCAGCTTTATCATATCTATAGAGAGAATTTACCTTTACTACCTGTGTCGGGATATCAAGACCATGAGTTTCTTCAATAGGTGAAGGATTAAGATCATATGTTTCTTCAACAGGCGGTAAATTAAGACCGTGTATTTCTTCAATAGGAGGTAAATTCTTAACATCTTCAGCTTTAATACCTTTTTCTTTTATAGATTTCTTTGCCTCTTGCATATCTTCAGGACTGAGAAATAGAATACCCCTCTTCTTTGGAGTTGGTTTAGGAATAGGCTCAGGAGCTGGCTCAGGAACTGGTTCAGGAAGTGTCCAATTCTTTTCATTTGCCAGCATATTATTCAATAGAATTTCAGCTTCATCCGGTGTTCTTTCCCTGAAAACAGAACCAGCACAACTATCCAGGTAATCTCTGGAAGCATCGGTTAGTCCATTATAAAAGATATCAAGTATTTCATTTTTCTTAAGAGGATGATCAGGCAAAGCATTAAGTAATTGGAGAAGCCTCCCCCAAGCTTGTGGGAGACTCTCTTCTTCAATTTGCACAAAATTATATATATCCCTTAAAGCAGCTTCTTTCTTATGAGCAGGGAAATATTCAGTAGAGAAGTAATAAATCATATCCTGGGGACTGCGCACACAACCATGATCAAGAGAATTAAACCATATCTTAGCATCACCCTTTAATGAGAATGGAAATATTTTAAGTATATAAAAGTAGTGAGTTCTCTCATCATTAGTGAACAGGGTAGCTATATCATTTAATTTAGTAAGATGTGCCACAACAATTTCAGATTCATAGCCATGAAAAGGATCGGATTCAACCAAAGTAATTATATCAGGATCAACAGAGAATTCATAATCCTTATCAGTAACAAAGATAGGTGAAGTAGCAAAAGCAGGGTCAGGTTTCATTCTAGCATTTAGAGATTGCTGCTTCCATTTAGCTAATAACCTCTTGAGTTCATATCTATCTTTGCAAGCTAAAATAGCTAAATAAGCTTCTTTATCAAAAACATAACCCTTAGGAATAACATGTGAGTCTTCATCATCACTTTCATCAGTATTATCAGATTCAATATTTTCATTCTCTCTAGCCCTAGCAAGTTGTTCATCAAGAAATTCACCAAGTGGCACAGTAGTATCAAGCATAGAAGTAGTTTCATCATAAGTATCATGCATAGCAGAAGTGGCATCATCAATAACATGCGACATATCAGAACGAATAGCAGAAGCAGGTTTAGGTGTCGCAAGCTTACTCAAAACAGAAGGTGAATCAACTATAGAGCTAGATGGCAGTTCCTTACTTCCCCTCGTAGTTGAGGGATAAATCTTGGTTTTTAATGATAAGCAGATATAAATCCCAAGTGACTCAAAGAATAGAGCTATGCTCCCCGGCAACGGCGCCAGAAAATAGTCTTGATAACCCACAAGTATAGGGGATTGCAATAGTTTTCGAGGGTGGAGTATTCAACCCTAATTTATTGATTCGACACATAGGGAGCCAAAGAATATTCTCAAGTATTAGCAGCTGAGTTGTAAATTCAACCACACCTGGAAACTTAATATCTGCAGCGAAGTATTTAGTAGCAAAGTAATATGATAGTAGTGGTAACGATAGTAAAAGGTAATAGTAGCAAACGTAGTGTTTTTGGTATTTTGTGGTGATGGTAGCAATAGCAACAGAAAAGTAAATAAGTGAAGAACAATATGTGGAAAACTCGTAGGCAATGGACCGGTGATGGAGAATTATGCCGGATGCGGTTCATCATGTAACAGTCATAAGATAGGGTGACACAGAACTAGCTCCAATTCATCAATGTAATGTAGGCATGTATTCTGAATATATTCATACGTGCTTATGGAAAAGAACTTGCATGACATCTTTCGTCCTACCCTCCCATGGCAGTAGGGTCCTAATGGAAACTAAGGGATATTAAGGCCTCCTTTTAATAGAGTACCGGAACAAAGCATTAGCACATAGTGAATGCATGAACTCCTCAAACTATGGTCATCACCGGTAAGTATCCCGATTATTGTCATTTCAGGGTTAACGGATCATAACACATAATAGGTGACTATAGACTTGCAAGATAAGATCAAGAACTCTCATATATTGATGAAAGCATAATAGGTTCAGATCTAAAATTATGGCACTCGGGCCCTAGTGACAAGCATTAAGCATAGCAAAGTCATAGCAACATCAATCTCAGAACATAGTGGATACTGGGGATCAAACCCTAACAAAACTAACTCAATTACATGATAGATCTCATCCAACCAATCACCGTCCAGCAAGCCTACGATGGAATTACTCACGCACAGCGGTGAGCATCATGAAATTGGTGATGGAGGATGGTTGATGATGACGATGGCAATGGATTCCCCTCTTCGGAGCCCCGAACGGACTCCAGATCAGCCCTCCCGAGAGGTTTTAGGGCTTGGCGGCGGCTCCGTATCGTAAAACGTGATGAATCATTCTCTCTGATTTTTTTCTCCTCGAAACCAAATACATAGAGTTGGAGTTGAGGTCGGAGGAGCTCCAGGGGGCCCACGAGGTAGGGGGGTGCGCCCTAGGGAGGCAGGCGCGCCCCCACCCTCTTGGATAGGTGGTGGGCCCCCTGGTCTTCATCTTTTGCAAGGGTTTACTTATTATTTCCAAAAAGTTGTTCCGTGAAGTTTTAGGTTATTCCGAGAACTTTTGTTTCTGCACATATATAACACCATGGTAATTCTGCTGAAAACAGCGTCAGTCCGGGTTAGTTCCATTGAAATCATGCAAGTTAGAGTCGAAAATAAGGGCAAAAGTGTTTGGAAAAGTAGATACGAGAGAGACGTATCAGGAGCATTCTTCAAACAATGGTTTTCTATGTGAAGAGAAGTAGGCAATCCAAACTTCAAATGATATAAGTGAAGCACATGAAGCATTCTATAAATCCATATTCAAAAGATATAAGTGAAGTGGAATGAGCATTCTATAAATAAACCATGGACTATCTCATACCAGCATGGTGCATAAAAGAAAAAGAAAAACTAAGTGCAAAATATGCTCCAAGATTGCATATATCACCTGAACGAAACGAATTCGAAAACATACCGATACTTGTTGAAGAAAGATGGGATGCCTTCCGAGGCATCCCCAATCTTAGACGCTTGAGTCTCCTTGAATACTTACTTGGGGTGCCTTGGGAATTCCCAAGCTTGAGCTCTTGACTCTCCTCCTTCTCCTCATATTGAGACCTTCGTGATCTTCGAGCACTTCATCCACACAAAACTTAACCGAACTTTTAGTGGCAGGGTTAGTGAATATGGCAATGGAATCCCATCATGTACTGCTGTAACATTATTGTATAATTATAAACAAACATTACCCACTGTATGCTATCACAATTCTATGGCCCCAATTCAAGGAGGCTTCAACAAGAATTCGAACATACGCAAATAATGAAGCTATAACAGCAATCTGTGAAAACAGGACAGTCTGTAAAGATTTGAACATCCACCATACATCGGTAACTCAAAAAATTCTGAAAAATTAGGAAAAAGTAAGCATTTTGAATAGCAAGACCGTGCAAAAAGTTTGAGAACCGTTTGACATTCCATAAAAATGTAAAATTGAGCACTACAACCAAAGTTTATGTTTTGCACTGCACAAACCAACAAGCAATCTAAACATCCTAAAGGCAAACCTTGGCACATTATTTTTATAATACAATGGAATTGTACAAGGGGGTAATTATTTTTGTTGAAAAGTTTCTGTAATTAAGATTAATGAAGTTTCCGTGAGCATGAACAAAGTTCAAGGGCTCCCCCACTTCAACAATGCTTGTCTCTCTCTCACTTTCACTTTCCTTTTTGAAAAGTTTTGTGTCCCCCTCTATATTTTGTTGTTTTAAAACTTTTTAAAAGCACTCAACAGAAATAAACGACTCTCTAAAACTTCTGGGTTGTCTCCCTGGCAGCGCTTTCTTTAAAGCCATTAAGCTAGGCATAAAGTGCTCAAGTAATGGATCCACCCGGATCCCAAGGTATATCAAAGCCAATTTTAATTAGCAATGATTTGACATTTAGTAGTGAGCACAAAGCAACATATATCAAGCAATGACGAAGTCTAACTCTCTTCCTATGCATCGGCATGCCATACAAGAACAATCCATGCACATCAAGTAAAGGCCAACACATAGCATAAGCAGTTTCTTGCAATTTTATCGTGTTGGAAACATAGAGAGGTGGGGATATAGTTCCTCTATCATAATAATTGCAAGTAGGAGCAGAAAGCACATGCATATTATATTCATCAAAATCATCATGTGCAACGGTAAAAGGCAACCCATCAATATAATCCTTAACAAGAGCAAACTTCTCCGATGTTGTGTAGTTGGGAGAATTCAAAAACATAATAGGACTATCATGTGTGGGTGTAATAGAAACAATGTCATTCTTAACATAAGGAACTATAGCAAGTTCATCTCCATAAGCATAATTCATATTGGCATCTTGGCCACAAACATAACAAGCATCAAGTTCATCAAAAAGGGATATTTCAAATGAATCAATGGGATCATATCAATTATCATAGAATTCATCCTTCAGTTAGAACGAAGGGGCATTAAATAATGTATGAGTTAAGGAGTTACTCTCATTAGAAGGTGGGCACGAGTAGCTAATCCACTCTTCCTTCGTTTGTTCTTCACTCTCCTCATCATCTTTTTCATCTAATGATCTCGCAGTTTCATGAATTTCTTCTTCCATAGACTCCTGCAAAATATTAGTCTCTTCTTGGATAGCGGAGTTATTCTCAATAAATACATCAATATTGTAATTGTATTTATAATTATCATAGCAATATTTAAGGATAGCAAGATTTTCAGGTCTATAAACTAAATCATCAAAATCTTCAAACTTTTTAAACAAAGATTCAATTTCATAAGCACCCTTAAAAGAAACAAATTCTTCAATTCGTTCCACATCATAGTAATCATATATACCATTAACATAGGAAGCTAAGGTTTCATCATCATTAAATTTGCATGAAAAGGGAAGATGTGGAGCATTCATCCTAGAGCAACAAGTATAATCATATCTAGAGCATAGTTTCCAAGCATACCACTTCAATATATGAATTTGATCCCATAACAATTTCCCTTTATGAGTCAAGCTATAATCCCTCAAGTATTCATGTTGGTCCAACGTTACTCCCATTATATAGTTGAATGGGGTTTTCTTAGGATTATCAAAGTACTGCATAATATCTTTCACATAACAAGCATCGAGGGTTTTAGGAGGTTCCCCATCTCCATGAGTAGCAGGTACAACTATTATTTTTGGTGTTTCATGTTCCATTTCCATAACTAAAGATAGAGAACAACTTAGAACAGGAAATAAAAACTACTTGGTGATAAAGCAAACAAGCACACACGAGAATATTCACCCCACGCTATAACTCCCTGGCAACGGCGCCAGAAAAAGGTCTTGATAACCCACAAGTATAGGGGATCGTTTGTAGCCTTTTTCGATAAATAAGAGTGTCGAACCCAACGAGGAGCTAAAGGTAGAACAAATATTCCCTCAAGTTCTATCAACCACCGATACAAATCTACACACACTTTACGCTTGCTTTACCGAAAACAAGTACGAAACTATTTTGTAGGTGTGAAGCTAGAACTACTTTGCAAGAAAAAAACTAGAAGTACTTTTGCAAGATAATAAAAGTTAGGTGTTTAGTAAAAGGGTTTGTGTCAACAAGGAAGTTATTTGTCCCTAGGCAATCGATAACAAGTACCGGTAATCATTCTTGTAATTTTATATGAGGGAGGGGCATGAGCTAACATACTTTCTCTACTTGGATCATATGCACTTATGATTGGAAGTCTAGCAAGCATCTGCAACTACTAAAGATCATTAAGGTCGTGAAACCCAACCATAGCATTAAGTATCAAGTCCTCTTTACTCCCATACGTCATACCCCACTTACTCGGGTTTAAGCTTCTGTCACTCTCGCAACCCACCATAAGCGAACCATGAACATATTTCAACACCCTACAGTGGGGACCCCTCACGTTTGCGCGAGAACGGAGGGCACCATAGGACAACACAATAAATAAAATATACAATCATACCAACCAAGATCACAATTAACCCATAGGACAAAATGTATCTCAAACATCATAGGATAACCATAGATCATTGGGAAATAATATATGGAGTTGAGCACCATGTTTAAGTAGAGATTACATTGGGGAGAAGAGGTGTTACACCGCTGCATAGAGGGGGAGAGAGTTGGTGTTGACGATAGCAAGATTGTTGATGTAGATTGCTGTCCCGATTGTTGCCCCAGCGGCACTCCGGCGCCACCGGAAGCGAGGGGGAGAGAGCCCCCCTCCTTCTTCTTCTTCCTTGGCCTCCCTCCTATGATGTTTGAGTAGATCTGTTTTGTCCTATGGGTTAATCGTGATCTTGGTTTGTATGATTGTATATTTTATTTATGGTGCTGTCCTACGGTGCCCTCCGTTCTCGCGCAAACGTGAGGGGACCCCTCTGTAGGGTGTTGCAATATGTTCATGGTTCGCTTATGGTGGGTTGCGAGAGTGACAGAAACTTAAACCTGAGTAAGTGGGGTATGACGTATGTGAGTAAAGATGACTTGATACTTAATGCTATCATTGGGTTTTCACAACCTTAATGATCTTTAGTAGTTGCGGATGCTTGCTAGAGTTCCAATCATAAGTGCATATGACCCAAGTAGAGAAATTATGTTAGCTCATGCCTCTCCCTCATATAAAATTGCAAGAATGATTACCGGTACTTGTTATCGATTGCTGAAAGCACAAGTGCTCGCTAGGTGGTTGTGGTAATTAATGTCAACATATCTCTTGTTGGACTAACACTTTTACCTAGTATGTTTCAGATAAGTTCAACAATGAAGTGGCATGGACTAGAGGATGAGGAACCCCTTCAATATGCTAAGGACAAAGGATTTGCTCGAGCTCAAAGCTCAGGACTCTACATTTTCTATTTTAGTGATCCAAGATCACATTGAGTCCATAGGAAAGCCAATACTATTAAGAAGGGATGAGGTGTTGCTTAATGGCTTGCTTGCTCAAAGTGC
The DNA here is from genome assembly GCF_002162155.2 of Triticum dicoccoides. Taxonomy (NCBI): domain Eukaryota; kingdom Viridiplantae; phylum Streptophyta; class Magnoliopsida; order Poales; family Poaceae; genus Triticum; species Triticum dicoccoides. Next base: position 454,094,854 of record NC_041384.1, read on the forward strand.
TTAGTGATATGCTCCAAAGCCCTCAACCACTTTCTCACTTCCAAATATGTCCCACACCAAATATCAAACTCGGCCCCACCGATTCTTTCTATCTGTCGCCACCGAGTTCAGATGTCATAGCCACTGCCACAAACCCTAGGCAAATTGGTCTCACCGATAGGGATCTCGGTCTCACCGAGATGGGATTGTAATCTCCTTGTTTCCCTTCGTAACGTTTTGGTCCCACCGAGATGAGCGATCAGTCCTACCGAGATTGCAATGTAAACTCTCTATTTCCCTTTCGTAACATTTCGGACTCACAGAAATGAGCGAATCGGTCCCACCGAGTTTACCTGACCAACTCTCTGGTTAGCTTATTACCAAAATCGGTCTCACCGAGTTTGTGTAGTCGGTCTCAAAGATTATGTTATGCCCTAACCCTAACCATATCGGTCCTACCGAGTTGCATGTCGGTCCCACCGAAAATCCTAACAGTCACTAGCTTTGCTGGACCGACCCGACCAAGTTTATCAATTCAGTCCCACCGAGATTGGCAAGTTGTGTGTAGAAGTTAGATTTTGTCTGGAGGCTATATATACCCCTCCACCTCCTCTTCATTCATGGAGAGAGCCATCAGAATGAACCTACACTTCCAACTTACTTTTTCTGAGAGAGAACCACCTATACTTGTGTTGAGGCCAAGATATTCCATTCTTACCATATGAATCTTGATCTCTAGCCTTCCCCAAGCTGCTTTCCACTCAAATCTTATTTCCACCAAATCCATATCCTGTGTGAGAGAGTTGAGTGTTGGGGAGACTATCATTTGAAGCACAAGAGCAAGGAGTTCATCATCAACACACCATTTGTTACTTCTTGGAGAGTGGTGTCTCCTAGATTGGCTAGGTGTCACTTGGGAGCCTCCGACAAGATTGTGGAGTTGAACCAAGGAGTTTGTAAGGGCAAGGAGATCGCCTACTTCGTGAAGATCTACCGCTAGTGAGGCAAGTCCTTCGTGGGCGACGACCATGGTGGGATAGACAAGGTTGCTTCTTCGTGGACCCTTCGTGGGTGGAGCCCTCCGTGGACTCGCACAGCCGTTAACCTTCGTGGGTTGAAGTCTCCATCAACGTGGATGTACGATAGCACCACCTATCGGAACCACGTCTCAAAAATCTCCGTGTCTCCAAATTGCGTTTGCACACTCCAATCCCATCCCTTTACATTCTTGCAAGTTGCATGCTTTACTTTCCGCTGCTCATATACTCCTTGCGTGCTTGCTTGATATGTATTGTGTTTGTTAAACATTGTGTCAAAACTCTACTTCAACTTAAAGAGATTAAAAACTTCAACTTTTGGTACTTAGTGTCTAATCACCCCCCTCTAGACACCTCTTCTCGATCCTTTCAATTGCCTAGGGACAAATAACTTTATTGTCAACACAAACCCTTTTACTAAACACCTAACTTTTATTATCTTGCAAAGTACTTCTAGTCTTATTCTTGCAAAGTAGTTGTGATGCCCCCGATTCAATCGTACACTAATCATACACGCAAACGTGTATGATCAAGATCAGGGACTCACGGGAAGATATCACAACACAACTCTAAAAATAAAATAAGTCATACAAGCATCATAATAAAAGCCAGGGGCCTCGAGGGCTCGAATACAAGGGCTCGATGATAGACAAGTCAGTGGAAGCAACGCAATCTGAGTACAAACATAAGTAAACAAGTTTTCCTTAAGAAGGCTAGCACAAACTGGGATACAGATCGAAAGAGGCATACGCCTCCTGCCTGGGATCCTCCTAAACTACTCCTGGTCATCGCCAGCGGGCTGCACGTAGTAGTAGGCACCTCCCGAGTAGTAGCAGTCGTCGTCGACAGTGGCGTCTGGCTCCTGGCTCCATCGTCTGGTCGCAACAATCGAGTACAGAAAGGGGGAAAAGGGGGAGCAAAGCAACCGTGAGTACTCATCTAAAGTACTCGCAAGCAAGGAGCTACACTACATATGTATGCATTGGTATCAAATGGAAAAGGGGTATCATATGTGGACTGAACTGCAGAATGCCGGAATAAGAGGGGGATAGCTAGTCCTTTCAAAGACTATGCTTCTGGTAACCTCCATCTTGCAGCAGCAGAACAGAGTAGATTGTAAGTTCACCAAGTAACATCGCATAGCATAATCCTAACCTATGATCCTCCGCTCGTCGCCTTGTGAGAGAGCGATCACCGGTTGTATCTGGCACTTGGAAGGGTGTGTTTTATTAAGTTTCCGGTTCTATTTATCATAAGGTAAAGGTACAACTCCAAGTCGTCCTGTTACCGAAGATCACGGCTATTCGAATAGATTAACTTCCCTGCAGGGGTGCACCACATCTCCCAACATGCTCGATCCCCTTTGTCCGGACACACTTTTCTGGGTCATGCCCGGCCTCGGAAGGTCAACACGTTGCAACCCTACCTAGGCACAACAGAGAGGTCAGCACGCCGGTCTAAATCCTATGGCGCAGGGGTCTGGGCCCATCGCCCATTGCACACCTGCACGTTGCGTGGGCGGCCGGAGAGCAGACCTAGCAACCTCCATTACAAAGGAAGTTGAGTTACCTTGTCCAACCCGGCGCGCGCCGCTCAGTCGCTGACGTCACGAAGGCTTTGGCTGATACCATGACGTCGAGTACCCATAACTATTCTCGCGTAGTTGGTTAGTGCGTATAGGCCAGTATCCAGACTCAGATCAAATACCAAGATCTCGTTAAGCGTGTTATTTTGAAGTAATCGCGAACGCCGACCAGGGCCAGGCCCACCTCTCTCCTAGGTGGTCTCACCCTGCCCTGTCGCTCCGCCACAAGTAACAGTCGGGGGCCGTCGAGAACCTTGGCCCACCACTACATGGGTGGAACCACCTGTCCTTCCAGCCCCCACACCGGAATCACTCGCGGGTACTCAAAGAGCCGACTCGACTTTAGTCACAACATGTAATATGTACAAAGTATATAGTATATACCCGTGATCACCTCCCGAGTGATCACAGCCCGATAGTATAGCATGGTAGACAGACAAGAATGTAGGGCCACTGATGATAAACTAGCATCCTATACTAAGCATTTAGGATTGCAGGTAAGGTATCAACAGTTGTAGCAACAATGACAGGCTATGCATCAGAATAGGATTAACGAAAAACGGTAACATGATACACTACTCTAATGCAAGCAGTAGAGAGAGAGTAGGCGATATCTGGTGATCAAGGGGGAGCTTGCCAGGTTGCTCTGGCAAGAGAGAGGGGTCATCAACACCGTAGTCGTACTGGGTAGCAGCGGCGTCGGTCTCGGTGTCTAGCGAGAGAAGAGGGGGAAGAAATAATAAATATTAAGCAAATAGATGCATAGCGATGCATGACATGACAAGTAGCGGTGCTGGGGGTGCCCTAATGCGGTATGAGGTGATGCCAGTGAAGGGGGGGAAACATCCGGGAAAATATCCCCATTGTTTTGCTTTTTTGGATAGATGAATCGGAGGGGAAAAGTTGTGTGTTCGCTATGCTAGGGATGCGTGGCGGACGAACGGGTTGCGTATCCGGATTCGTCTCGTCTTTTTGAGAAACTTTCATGTACAAAGTTTTCCCATCCGAGCTACGGTTTATTTTATATTGATTTTAAAAGATTTAAATCAATTTTAGCATTTATTTAATTAATTTAATTTTACATTATCCAGAACAGTGCATGCTGACATCAGCATGACGTCAGCAGTCAACAAAGGGGTTGACTGGTCTACCTGACGTGTGGGTCCCACCTGTCAGTGACACATTTTAATTAACTAGTTTTAATTAACCTAACCAGGATTAATTAGGGGTGGGCCCCACTATCATTGGTTGATTAATTAACTAACAATAGTTAGTTTAATTAGTTATTAGATTAATCTAATTATGATTAATTAGTTTATTTAATTGTTTAGTTTAATTAATCATAATTAGTTAAGTTAATTAATTATTTAATTAATTTTTATTATTATTATTAATTTTTTTGTAATTCTTTTCTTTTTTTTATAAAACGTCCTGGGGGCGTGGGGCCCCCATGTCATAGGCCAGGGCCTTAGCGGGTGTGGCGGGTTACGGGCAGTGGGCGACGGGGTTGGTGCCCTCGAGCGTAGCGGGGCGAGGCTAGCAGGGCACTGGCCGAGCAGGCGCACGCCGAGGGGTGCGTGGGGCGGCGGACCCAGCAGGGTGCCAGAGCAGGGGGAGGTCCGTGGCCTGGGGCGGCGGTGAGGGGCTGGCCGCGGCAAGGGGCGGCCCAGGAGGGCGCTTCCAAGTGGCGGCGCGCAGGTGAGGCACGGAGACGCAGGAGCAGCGCGCGGGACGCGTTCGGACGAAGCGGTGCGCGGCCGGGGCGCGGCCCGACCACGGTGAGCGCGCAAGAGGAGGCCGGGGTGCGGGCACAGAGAGGGCGCAGCAGCAGGGGGAAGGGAGCGGGGCCGACGCGTGGCCCGTGGTCGCGGCTGGAGCAGCAACGCGGCGAAGCAAGGGGACAGGACGACGCCGGCAGTGGTGGGCGGCAGGGACTGCGAGCGGAGGCGCGGCCGGACTGCAGCTGCGTGGCGGCTGGCGCGTGTGGGGGCGGACGGCAGGCTGCAGGCTCGGGCGGCGAGGACTAGCAACAAAGGGGAGCGGCGGCGCGTGCAAAGGGAGCGGCGGAGGTAGGTGGGCGGGGGAGTGGCCAGTCCATGGGCGACGGCGGCTGCGAACTCCGGGCGTGGCTGGTGCAGCACACGCGAGCAGTAGCGGGGGTGCGCGCAGGCAGACGGAGAGCGCACGGGCGCCGGGCGCGCGAGCGCAGGACAGAGGGGAGGGGAGGAGCGAGGCGGGGGCTCACTGTGGTGGTAGGGGTTCGGCAGCCGGGGTCGAGGAGGACGATGGGGAAGACGGTGACGAGGTCCAACGACGGCCCGGCAGTTCCGGTGCGGCAGCGGTGAGGTGATGGCGTCGGGGATGGGCGCCTATGTCAGGGTCGGGCGCAACGGCGGCAGGTCAGGTGGCACCACGCGCGAGGAGAGGGGGCGCGGGGTCGAGGTGGTGGTGAGGGGCGACGGTGATGGGTCGGGGCGGCTCGCCCGATCCCGATCCAGAACGCGTGTGGTGGGGGAGTGTGGGGATCGTGTGGAGGGGGTTAGGGTTTCGGTGCCCCTGGGGGTTATAGGCCAGGGGAGGGAGTGGGCCGGCCTGGCAGGCCATTGGCTGGGCCGAGGCCCAGTTGGCCTAGGGGTTTTCTTTTTATTTGTTTTTCCCTTTTGTCTTTTCTGTTTGCTTTTATTCCTTTTGTCTTTTCTGGCTGGGCCGACGGAACACGATTCGTTGTTTCCATCAGGCCCCAGTGTTCGAACCTCAAGGGTCTGCCGAAACCCGAAATCTGACATTTGGCGCGGCAGGTAGGGGTGCACCGGAATCCTTCTTCCTCCGCATCGCGTTCCGTCGCTTCGTCGATCAGATGTCAACCGACCCGGCAGCCAACGCCGATCGCTGGGCAGCGTGGCCCGCCCACGCTGTAGCACCAGCCCAAGGCGACCTCAACCTTGCGCCTCAGGCAGCCCGCGCTCCGCAGGGCGCGGGCGACGCGGCCAGACGCCGCTTGCCCTCACACCACGGCAGGTACGGGCCACAGCAAGGGCCTCAGACCACGCCGCGGCCACGACGCCGTACACTCGAGGGAGCAAGCAAATTCCAGGGCCACGCTCACGGTGGCCCGAGTGCTGCTACAGTGCCGACTGCTGGAGGGCGGATGCAACGTGTTGTTGAAGCGAGTAGCCGAGCTCCTGGACGCCGCCGCCTCAGGAACACCTCCTTTCTGCATTCAGCAGCTGCCCCAGACCCAAGGCGGGACGCATGGCGGTATCGTGCGCACGCACACGACTTCCAGTGGACTCCAGGACCCGTTCGGCGCCAACACCTCCGTCGGCACCGGGCGACAAGTCACACCGGCCCCCTCTCAGGCCAGCAAAGGGGTGCGCGCCGCGACCTTTGGCCTCGGCGGACCGCCGCGTCATCACCCCCAAGACGGCGCCCCAAGCCAGGCTGCATGGCATACGGGATGCTACAGCGAGTCGCATGGGGCGGTGACCCCGGAAGCTTATGTGCCCCGCATGGTGAATCAGGGGTGCGCACTGGAAGAAGATCATGGCTCATTCCTCGGGCCAGGCTGGGGCGAGGAGACGCCTGGAGTTGAGCTCTTTCAGGAACCACATGAGAACCTCGACGACCGCACCGTCGGCGGCAACTATCGGGTACCACTCATCCCTCGGGAGCAAGCTTATGTTAACCATGGGTCGCAGGAGATACATGTCTCTGCAGCAAGTGGTTGCGCCAATTCTGCAGCCTCATACCCCTCCGGAGGAGGGCGCAGGGGGCTGCAGGAGAGGGGCCGAGATTCGGGTTCATCACCGCTGCAGTCGGAGCAAGGCGTTCTCGGGAGGTAGGCCCCTTGTCGGGGAGGTGCCCCAAGGCCTGCCCCCGGCAGGGGACCCGTGGTCGTCGGGGGAACTGCTGGCGACCGCTCTGCCTCATTGGCGTCGTCCTGGTTTTCGGTCATCGTCAATGGCGGCAGAGTGTGGCACAAGGCGGGGCCCTCGTCTGGCGATATGAAGCAAGGACAGTCCCTGTGAAGAAGGCCCAGTGCCTGTGAAGCTCGCCGCCCTGTGACACTCTCACGTAATAATGAGTGGGGCTGTACATGCCCCGGAGTCTTCGGAGAGCCGCCCTTGGGCCTCGGGGGCTCCCGCCCATGACCAGTGGCAGCACTTAGCTCCGCGCTGGTGAGAAGACGTCGAAGACTAGACTAGGTGCCGAACGCGGCCTTTTGCTTTTGCCTTTCCTTGTTGACAAGTTCTTCGATGTGGATTTAAGTTGGATTTGAGCTTGGTGCTTGCGTGTGTTTGGGGGAAGGGGTGTTCAGTCTCGTTCGAGCAATCTCTCGCATTCTAGTTTTGGCTTTGCGTCCAAGGTTAACATCAGCTGCCCCCCTCGCGAGCCCCTCACGAGCCGGGCCGGGCCAGGCACGTTCACAACACGGACCACTGTTACCGCACCCTTTCCGTAGGTTTTCATCGCGGGATCCACAAGTTAATCAGAAGACACCCGAGGTGCAGCGGCCCCCGCAGGCCCGCTCGGGACTCGTCGGGGTCGGAAGGTACACAAGTCAGCTGACCCATCACCGGGCCAGCGGCTACGTTCACACACAACATTATGCTTACCAGAGTACTAATTGCAAACCTTTACATGAGGGGCTTCCCCTCCCAAAATGCTCTTACATCCTTCAGGGCCAAGCCCGAACTTTCTTCATGTAGGTTAAACGGCAGTAACGCGCGGTCAGTCGGACATATCACTCACCGCTTCTTGGGCATCCTCGGAGGCATCACCGGCGTCGTCGGCATAGTCACCACCGCCGCCAGCATCTCCATCAGCGCCAGGCTCGTCCACGACGTCGCCTTCATTGGCGCCCATGACCACGCTGTCGTCATCAGACGCAAAGGCCCTGACGAGGGCGTCCACGTTGTCCTCCACCCACCGCGCCAGGTCGCCCCGGACGGCAATGGGCACAGGTGCGATGGCAGCGTTGAAGTCGAAGCGGGGGTCCCTGTCCTGCAAATAGTTGAAGACGCGGGAGAAGGCACGCCGAGCAAGGCTCGGCTCCTCTCTTCGACAAGCCAATGGGACCTCTTGGACCGGTTCTCCAGAAGCGTCACCACATTAGTGAAAAATTGGAGGTTGCCAGCGTAGTTGACCTCGTGCGGCTCCCTAGCGGCAGCCTCGCAGACATAGCCCAAAGTTGTGTTGGCCCTCTCTCGGAGCGTTTGAAGCATGGGGGCATGCACATGCTCCAAAACCCGCCGCCGACGGAGCTCGTCCTCACTTCGCTGCGCGACGGCCTCGGCGTCATCGACCCTTTGTTGAAGAAGAAGCTGCTCGGCCAGGGAAGAGGACAGCTCCGCTTGCGCCGCGCTGAGGGCGGCTGCGGAGGAGTCAACATGCCGCGTCGCTTCGGTCAGTTTGGCCCTGAGGGCTGCGGTCCTGCCCTCGGCCTCGACCTTGATCAGCCCCAACCTCATCCCGTATTCGTGCTCGAGGGCCGAGCGAGCTTCCGCCATGCGGCGATCGACTTCTTCCTAGGCTTGGGCTTCGCGCGCGGCAACATCATCCTCCGCCCGGGCCACCAAGCGCTCCCTCGTCTCCAACCACTCAAGGTCAAGGTTGCGCTCAGCGGCCTCCAGCACCAGCACCTCCTCGCGCTTCAGAAGCTCCGCCCGGTCAACAGAGGCCGCCCCCATCGACTCAAGGGATTCCTGGCGCAATTCCACTTGCTGCTCCAGGGAGTTGCTCCAGGCTTGGAGCTCCCGTGCGTGCTCCTCCGCATCCTTGCACCGCCGGTCTGCCTCCCGAGCCTCCTCAACGGCCAGGGAGTAGGCCTACCGCGAAGCTGCCAGCGATGCCTCAGCCTTTGCGTTGTCAAGATCACGTTGATGACGCGCGAGGGCAACGGCTACCTTTAGTTTGCGCCTCTCCTCATCAAGGCGCAAACCTTCAGCCTCGAGGCGCGCATCCTCGTCAGCAAGCTCTGCCCCGATCCGGCTCACCGCATCTGCCGCCCCCTGGAGGAACTCTTCGTGAAGGGAGCGTCGCTCCCGAGCGCACCTGAGCACATCTTCTACATCACCCTCTTCCACCGGAGCATGCGGAGGGCCCCAGGGCGGCTGGCCTCCTCTCGGCGCGGGGCTGGGGGCTGGCACCCTAGCCATCACCGAACTGACCTCTTTGGGAATCCGGTCAGGCGTCGGCCTCCCCACGGAGGAGGAGTCGAAGACGGACTTTAGCCATTCACCATCAATGATCAGAGGAGGAACACGAGGCAAGCTATATGTGCCCTAGGAGGACCCATGAAGAAAGGACAGCGGGCGTGCAGGCTCGAGGTGCCCTATGGAACGGACCACTCCACCAACGGGTCTGGCAGCAGGGGTGCTGCTCGAGCTCGGTGAGCCCAGAGCTGGCGGAGAAGGCAAAGCTTGGGGGATGGCTCCCGGGCTGGCTCGGCAGGTTTCAGAGGGCAGGGCCTGAGAGGGCCACAATCAGTCGCACGGATAGCAAAGCAAACAAGCAAGGAAAGAAGAAGACTTACTCATCCATGGCAAAGTACTTCCTGCGCTTCAACAAGCGGCAAGGGCGGTCATTGACACCCAAGGCCTCCTTCCTCTTGCGGAGGGCCTCAAAGTCTACGCGGAACCGACCCAAGCGCCCAGCGCACGGGTCGGCCCCTGGTGCGGGAGAAGTGTCAAGGTGATCAACGCTGGAGGAGTCATCCTGGGGGCGCCGTCAGGCGTCACCTCGTAAAGAACGGCTGGGGGCTCGGGAGCCCCGGCCTCAGGAACCACCGGCCGCAACTCCGCACCTGCCGCCGCTCTAGGGCGAGCCTCGGGAGACGCCGCCTTCAAGACTCCTCGCGGCGTCAGCGCCTCGACATCGGTCGCCTCAACTCTCGCCAGCTCTCGTCTCCCCGCCCTGTAGCCCGAGGAAGGACCGCTGTGGGCGGCAGGAGAAGCAACCATGGCGGCTCGGTTCTCGCGGGGCCCCATGAAGCCAGCAAGGCGCAGTCCCCACTCATCGAAGCTGGGCATCTGCCTCACAAAATCGGCCCTGTCGGAGCAAAGATACAAGAGGATGCCATTACTCCGAAGGCTACCTAGGGAAGGATCGCCAGTCAAGACCTTGAGCACCATCTGCAGCACTTCAGGCGCCAAGTCCTCCTCCTGAAGCCGCATGCAGTCTCTATGCCCCGCAAAGTCCCACATCCGGCGAGAATGGCACTAAAGAGGAGCAATGCGACATTGGAGGAACTCCTTCACCACCTTGGGCGCTGTCACATTGAGCACCCTCAAACTCTGGAAGTGGCGCCAGACGAAGGCGAGTCGGGGGCTTGCGAGCACCTCATGGTCCCAACCCGCATGAGGAACAACAGGCGAGGTCGGGTGCGAGAGCAGAGAGTTGGCCACTCCAACATCCATGTATAGCCACCGCTCTCTGAACCTGGCCTCAGGAGGAGGAAGGCCAAAGTCGATCCCTGAAGCGGCCGTCTCTGGCACGGCGAAGAAGCTCACGCACCCTGAGCACTGAGTGGGGTCGCTCATGTGCAAGGAAAAGAAGTGGCGCAGCAGGGCAACGGAAGGAGGTATGCCTATCATCGCCTCGCAAACAAAAGCAAAGACAGCCAGAAGGGTAATGGATTCCGGCCCGAGGTGCATCATATGGATCTGATAATGGGAGAGCACCGCATTGAATAAGGCGGAAAAGGGGGGAACCAGACCCGCCTATAGAGCATCGGCGAAGAATCGGACCTCCGTGACGATCCTATCAAGGGAGGCATGGGACGCGGGCCAGGCCATGGTCCTGCCGCACTCATTGAACATAGTTGCGAGGGCGGAGCAGACCTTGTCCAAAGCTTCTAGATTGAGTATGATCGACCGGGCGACGGCGGGGGTCGAGGCTGGAGGTATGCGGGGCGAAGGCGCGGGCTTCTTTCCCCTTCCTTTCTTCGTCGGTGCCATGGCAGTGAAGAGGAGGAAGAACTCGAGCCAGATTGGCGGCGGAGGCTGGAGCTCAAAGAAGAAGGAAAGGTAGGAGGCAGGTGAGCAGCGGAAAGGAGGAACAGATGTGTGCAACAGCGGAAAGGAGGAACACACCCTTCCAAGTGCCAGATACAACCGGTTATTGCTCTCTCACAGGGCGACGAGGGGAGGATCATCGGTTAGGATTATGTTGGATTTCGAGTTCCGGCAGACCCTTGAGGTTCGAACATTGGGGTGCGTGCAGAGATCTCTCCCCTACCGATCTACGTCCAATCTCCTCGCGTGATTTTAGCTGGAAACAACGAACAACACAAGGGACACAAAGTATATACTGGTTCAGGCCACCGTTGTCGTGTAATACCCTACTCCAGTGTGTGGTGTGGTGGATTGCCTCAGGGGGCTGACGATGAATAGTACAAAGGAAGAACAACCTCGCGAGAGGTGTTCTTGAGCTGGTGCGATGAACTGCTAGGGTGAGTTCAGTCGCCTCTCTCTCTCTCTCTCTCTGCTGGGGTTCTACCAGATCTCCCCTCTCGATCGATCCTTCCTTTTCAGATCTGTCTACTCCATGGTGGCTAGCTCTATTTATAGAGGCCCTGGGCCTCTCCCCAAATAATGAGCAGGAAGGGCGCCAACAATTGGCCATTTTGAAGGGGAACATGTAGTACAAGTTATCCTGACCAAAGGTGGTCTTCGGCTACCAAAAGTACTGGTGATGACGCCGTCTCGGGCTCCATGGTGAACTCCGTCCTACCACTCTGCTGGTCTTGGTCTCGTTACACCGGAATGGCAACCTTTGCCTGATGCCTTGGCCTGTGCTTTCCCCCTTTGCACCAAAGGGGAAACAAGGACACTGCATAGGCCAGCGCCTGCCTGGCGCCCGCCTGGTCTCGATCGTCATGGCTTGCATCACGGGTTCCTCGCGAGGTACCCCTGCCTTGATCTCTCCGCCTCCTCGCGAGCCTGCCTGATGAGGCTGCCTCTAAGGAAGCTTCCTGTCGTCCGCCCCGCGAGGCTTGGTCCCTCGCGAGGGTCTTGAACTTGAGCTGATGAAGATGGGCCGCGCTGGGCCCCCACTTGAGCCACGCCGCAGGCCGCAGGCAGGCAAGTCTGGGGACCCCCGTTCCCAGAACGCCGGCAGTAGCCCCCGGGCCCAAGGTGCGCCCGGGCTTGGCCTAGCAGGAAAGCGAAGGGGCAAGCGCGAAGCGCCGCGGGCCCTAACAGCTTGCGTCCTTGGGCACCGCATGGCGATTGATTGGAAGTGGACGACTGCGCTTCCCCATGATGCCTCGGCTACCGCACGACTTGATAAGTCCCTGCATGCAGAGAAACCGGTCATGATTACTTGTGATTGTGGTGCACGGCGGTTGGCCTCCTCCGGCTATAAGTACGGGGCTGGGCGAGCCCCTTCAGTCCATCCTTTGCTGCCGCTCCTTTCCTTCTTCTTCCTCGCTCTTGCTTCTCCTTACGCCAATGGCACCAATTCGTCGGTTCTCCGCAGAAGAGAAGGGAAAGGCCCCCCGAGAGGGTCCGGACCCACTTCCGCCGAAGAAACGGCTGGTCCTCCACAGCCGAGATGAGGGTGCTCAGCAGGAGGCACTGAGGCGCTGGTACGAGCAGCCGCCGCCTGGGTATCTGCTACCCTTGCACGCCCGCGTCGTAGGTCCCGCGGGAGAAGGTGTCGAGCAACAGCGACGATGCCACCGGCGAGTCACTTTGGTGCGCGTCGTTCCTCCTGGAGTCCATGTCGAACGCTCCTCTCGCGAGCTCGTGCTCCACGCCGCTATGCCTCCGAGCTCTTGGATTCGCCTCCCTCCTTCCTTCGCCTTCGAGATGCCGCCGAGCGGGGCTCTGGAGCTCTGGCTGCAGCACGCTGACTGCGTCACCCTTGCGACCGGAGTGAAGGTCGTGGTCATCGCTCCGGGCAAGGTCTTCATGACCCAGGGCTGGGGAGAAATTGCCCGGGTCTGCCGGACGGTAAGCGCCCTCGTAATTCATCTTGAATACGATGGCGCCTCCCTGATGTTCTTCAAGGTCTTTGATGCTGAAGGACGCCGGCTGGAGTGCTGCCCCAGGGAGAGCGGCAGGGGCGACGAACCGACGAGGACCCGGCCCGCCCATCGGCCCTCCAGCAGCTCCTCAGACAGCAGCAGAGGAGCTGGGGAATTCAGTGGCTCCCCCGAGCTCCTCGCGTCTCTGGAGACGAGCGACGACAGCTACGAGCCCCGGAGCTCGCGCGGTGCTCGGAGCGGGGCAACTGCATCCAGCCGCCGACGCCACTGATCTGGATGGGGTGCGTCGACGTTGGGCAGCCCACTGTTGATGATGGCGTCCCTCGCGGCGGTGCGGGCGATTAGCGTTCCTTAGGATTAGAACTCTTGTTCCCTGCGAGGAATCGAAGCAACACCCCGTGGGGGTATGTAAGGCGTTTGCCATGTCTTTTATGAATATTATATCCTTAATATGAATCAATGCGAGGTGCTTGTCCTGTCTCATCTCGGCTCCCCCTTTCTATCCTCGCGAGGACTTGGCGCTCTACGCTGACAGGTCCCAGTCCCTAGGAAGGCTTCAGCCGTCACTGGTATGCTAGGTCGGGATGCCATGGTCAAGGCCAGGAGGTGAGCGGCCCGAGGTCCGGTAAGAGCCCCCGAGTCGCGATGCTCGGGAGGTCCTCTTTAGCGCCCAAGCAGTCCTCGTTGGGCGAGAAAGGAAGGTAACGTCGCCATGACAGAGCCGAGTGGGCGAGGGTTTTGTGTTGCGTTGGTCCAACTCTTGCAAGGGCCTGACTTATCTCTTGAGTTAGGCATAGTTCCTCGATGAAGCGCCTGGCCCGGGCGGTGGCAGCTGAGGCACTGCTAGGTTAGGTCCTCGCGAGCTTCTTCCCACTCCCCCACACTTTCCTTAATGCTCTACGTCCTCAGGTCCCGGCCCTCAAGCAAGCTCAGCCGCCGCTGGTATGACAGGTCGCGATGCCGTGGGTCAAGGCCAGGGGGTGAGGGCTGGAGAGCTAGTAGGAGCCCATGAGTCGCGATGCTCAGGCGCCCCCCTTTTAACGTGCAAGCGGTCTGTGCCGGAGAGAGGGAGAGACAGCTCGCGATGTCCCTAGCGTTGCTCCTGGAGTAGGTCCTGCACAATAGTCATAAAGAGAAACAAGACCTGTTGTTACGGTTGCCAGCCAACCTTTGGTTGCTCTGGGGGAGTGATTGGGGCACTGAGGGCCTGGTGAGGTGGCGCCTTGCGGGGCTGCCGCGGCCAGAGCTCGACCACTCAGATTTTTCAGCGTTGCAGGGACGGACCCGTGCGCAGATGTCGTGCCAGAGCGAGCGGCTCCATACGTAGGCGTCAATCGAGCAGGCGATTAGGTTGGGTATGTTAAGCACGCAGGAGGAAATTCATTTAAAGTAGACGCAGGAAAAGCAAACGCTGCAGGGCCAGGCCCGAGCAGCTCGGGGATGATGCAGCCTGAGGGGCGCCCTGACAAGGTTAGTAAAGAGCATAAGCAAAACGGATACATGCCGCAGGGACGGACCCACGCGACCTGGGAATGATGCGGCCCTGTGGGCGCTCCCAGCTAAAAACGGAACTTAGAAAGATGTCACCTGGTGCTGTTGAAAATGAAGTGGTGTTGAAGAAGCGAGCGATGCGCGATGAAGGCGTCGACCCTCACGAGCCCCCAGGCCCAGGAGCCTCGGGAGGCTTCGGGGGCACAGGTGGGTCTCCGAGAGCCATCTCCATCTCCGCCTGGACTGCATGATGCCTGACCTCCTGAGCCTCCAGAATGCTCCTCAGCAGGCGCTGATGAGCGGCGACCGTGTTCGGCAGGCCGAAAGGCATGCGAACATAGTTGTGAGGTGGACCCTCGCAGCGCCCCACGCGCTAAGGCCAGAGGCGCTCCTGAGACGTAGCTTGGTTGAGCCCTGGCACGTCGACACTAACGCGCAGCCCACCATCTTCACCTGGATGTGGGGCCATGGCGGGCGAGCGGCGGCTGCCGCGCATGACTCTCGACTCCTGTAGCTCCTGAGTGTTGCTTGGGATGAACTCCTGAGGGTTTGGTCTTCCTTGCCTTGTACCTTCCTGAGGGAAACGTGCCTGGAAGCACCCCTCCAAGTGGCGCCCGAGCGCCTCCCTCGCGACCTTGGCAAAGTCGGTGGCCCTCCGAGAAAGAGCCCCCGAGCCCTGCCTGAGGAGGGCGCCGGGCGCACCTTCCTATGCGAGAGAGGGTGGCGCTCCCTGATTGGGCGCATATCCTGACCCAACACCTCCGGAGGCGCCTGCCTTCTGATGGCTTGGGCCAGGCGAAGCCTTCTTCTTCTTGGGGGTCGCCTCGGGAAGTCTTCTGTTTCCGCGGTCCGGGTCTTCAATTGCTGCGGCTTGGAACGCGCGCTCAAGTGAACACACCGCGTCTCTTTCTTCATACGGTACGGTGATGACTCCACCGCTTCCTGGCATCTTGAGGACATTGTATCCATGGTGAGTCACTGCCATGAACTTGGCCATGGCTGGGTACCCGAGGATGGCGTTGTATGGCAGACGGATGTGGGCGACATCGAAGTCGATGAGCTTGGTGCGGTAGTTGTTGCGCTGCCCGAAGGTGACTGGAAGGCGAACCTGCCCTATCGGAATAGTGGAACCATCAGTGACTCCAGAGAAGGGCTTGGTTGGCTGAAGCTGATCGTACGACACTTGGAGATTGTTGAACGTCTCGACGGACATGACGTTGAGTCCTGTTCTGCCGTTAATGAGGGTCCTGGTGACCTGCACGTTGCTGATGACTGGGGAGCAAAGCATAGGGAGGACTCCGGCCGTTGCCGCGCACTTGAGCTGATCCACTGAGCTGAACATGATAGCACACGCGGACCACCTGAGAGGGCGCGTGGCCTCAAGCTTGGGGAGGACTGCATTCACCTCGCGAGCAAACTGCTTGAAGATGTGCTGTGAGGCTGGGGCCTGCACGCCACCCAAGATGCAAGCGATTGTGCGCGGCTCCTGGAAGCCCCCAGCCCCCTCGTCCTGATGTTGGTCTTTGTTCCTCCTTGGCGGTGGCGGCAGAGGAGGAAGGCCTGTGTTGCCGCGCGGGCGATCCTCACGAGGTTGATCTCTCCAGCCTCCCTCGCGAGGCTGGTCCTGCCAGTGATCCTCGCGAGGTCGGTCATGCCACCCTTGGCGAGGGCCATGGTCTTCCCATCGTCCGCCACCTCTTCCTCCTCCTCGCCCATAGCCCCTTTCGTTGCGCTCGGGGCGTCGGCCGACACGTCCATCTCTCACGGCCCTGAGCTCTTGACATTCGTTGGTGTTCTGGGTGTGGAGGTCGTGGTACACGGAGTACCGGCTGCCTTTGGATGACTCAGGCTGATCCCTGCCTCACTTGGTGTTTGGCTCCGCTGCAAGCACGGCAGCCCCCTTGCGCTTCACGTCCTTGGCCTTGGCTTCTTTTTTTCTGGGTCGGCAACCGGGAGCTCGAGGAGGGAAAGGCGCCCTTCCTCGGCCCTGGCGCACCTTGTCACCAAGTTGAACAGCTCCAGGGATGTGCACAGATCTTCATGGATTGCTAGCTCCTCTTTCATCTTGACCTCACGTACGCCATCGGAGAAGGCCAAGATGATGGCTTCTTCAGTCACCTTGGGGATCTTGAGGCGAGCGTTGTTGAAACAGGGTTTCCCCTTGCTGCTGCTTGATGCGGCACAGATCGCTCATGGCCGGGGGCCGGTCGCGAGTGCCCTGGAAGTTGGCGATGAAGCGAGTGCGCATCTCGTCCCAGGAGAAGATTGTGCCAGGAGCCAGGTTCAGGAGCCAGGTGCGGACCCCGTCCTTGAGTGCCATGGGAAACCAGTTCGCCATGACCCTTTCGTCTCTGTTGGCGGCTTCGATGCATAGCTCGTAGAGTTGCAGGAACTCTGCAGGGTCCGCCGTGCCATCGTAGCGAGGGGGCAGGTCAGGCTTGAACTTGCCTGGCCATGTGACGCCGCGTAGCTCGGGGGTGAGAGCACGGCAGCCTGCTGTGGCCACCGGTGCCTTTTGCTGGTACTGGGCTTGCTCATGGGGATTACCGCACGCCGCCGCTTGGAGCAGCGTGGGGTCTTGGTGTGAGGTGCAGGGACGCGATCTTGGCGCGCCCGCGCTGGGAGCGTGCAAGCACCTTCTTGGGGACAAGGAATCTCCTGGAAGCTCCTTTCTTGTTGCACAGGCGCCGGACGCGGAGGGTCTCACCCCAGGGCTGCGCGCCTTGGAGCTAGGGCGCCTCCTTGGGGAGTAGGTGGTGGAGGCACCTCCTGATCCTTGCCTCCTGCGCGGAATGGAGGGCGAGGCAGCGAGAGGGACGGCAAGGGGGAGCCCCCTACGGCGCTGATGAGCTCGGTGATGTGGGCAAACCAGTCTTTGTAGAGGTCGTCGACAGGGCGGTAGTGCAAGAGTTCTCTTGCCAGGAGCAGCGCAGCGTGCGCGTCCGTGGGGGCACGACGGGCGTGGGACGACAAAGCGGCTGGAGTCAGCGACAGTGTGGCAGTGCGGCCCTCCCGCCGCACCGAAGGATGCTGGGAGGAGGCATGCTGCTCGTTCCCCGCCGGGCCGGTGGCGGCGTTGGCGGCAGGCGACGGGGAACGACGAGGACGCCGCCAACGGGCGCCGTCTGGGCGACGCGGGTGGCGAGAGCAGTCCGGCGCTCAGCGCGAGCCCGACGAGCGTCAGCCATGGACACGACGGAAGATCAGGCGCGAACGGCGGAAGAAAGATTCCGGCGCACCCCTACCTGGCGCGCCAAATGTCGGATTTCGGGTTCCGGCAGACCCTTGAGGTTCGAACACTGGGGTGCGTGCGGATATCTCTCCCCTACCGATCTACGTTCAATCTCCTCGCGTGATTTTAGCTCGAAACAGTGAACAACACAAGGGACACAAGGTTTATATTGGTTCGGGCCACCGTTGTGGTGTAATACCCTACTCCAGTGGGTGGTGTGGTGGATTGCCTCAGGGGGCTGATGATGAACAGTACAAAGGAAGAACAACCTCGCGAGAGGTGTTCTTGAGCTGGTGCGATGAACTCCTAGGGTGAGTTCAGTCGCCTCTCTCTCTCTCTGTTGGGGTTCTACCAGATCTCCCCTCTCGATCGATCCTTCCTTTTTAGATCTATCTACTCCGTGGTGGCTAGCTCTATTTATAGAGGCCCTGGGCCTGTCCCCAAATAATGAGCGGGAAGGGCTCCAACAATTGGCCATTTTGAAGGGAAACATGTAGTACAAGTTATGCTGACCAAAGGTGGTCTTCGGCTGCCAAAATTACTGGTGATGATGCTGTCTCGGGCTCCACGGTTGTCGGTGATGAACGACACCTATGGGATCACAAGAATCCCTACTACGGTTGCGGGGTGCGGGGTCGTGAGAAGAGCAGATCAAACAGATAGCACATGGTTCGTTTATCCAGGTTCGGGCCGCGAGGATGCGTAAAATCCTACTCCTGCTTTGGTGGATTGTATATCAGTGTTCTTGAGCTAGCTATGGGGCGTGAGGAGCTCCAAAAAGTCGAATCCTTCTCCTGGTCGCCTCGGGCCTCCTTTTATAGGAAAAGGGGTAGCCAAAGTGACACACAGGAGGTGGAAAGGGAACAGTTATGCGAGGTTATCCCTCGCATTACATGACAAGGCGCATTTAATGCATCTTGCCCAAGTGTCCTTGCTTTATCGGGGACGTGGGAGAGCCCTGTCTCGTCTATCGCCGCTCCCTCTCGTGTTGACATGCGCCCTAGCTAGCGACGCCCGCGGTGCCATGTAGGCAGGCAGGCAGCTGAGGTGGCGCAGTGGTAGGTCTCCACGAAGATCTGCATGCCGCCACGCAGGTGCCTGCCCAGCTGGTTGGGTCGGCAGCTACATGCGAACGGCGGTGGAGGTTTGACTGGCATGGGCCTGATGGTGGCCCTACGGGTGTTCTCGGCAAGGCCCTTGCCGGGGCCCCGGCAAGGGTCTTGCCGTGGCGCCCGCTGTCATCCCCGGCAAGGCTCTTGATGGGGGCCTTGTGGTCCTCCTTGGCTGGGATCCCGGCAAGGATCATCGTCTTCTAAAGGGTGTATCTGATCTTGAATGCCTTCACAAAGATCTGCATGCCACCATGGGGATGTCTCCCGAATCCTTGCCCCATGGGGGCAGTGGACTCAAGGGTGACTCACTCCGTAGGTGTGGGGCGAGCTGCCACGGCAAGGGTCTTGCCGGGCTTGCTAGAACTGCCTCCCGACAAGGATCTTGCCGGGGGGGTCCGCTTCGTCCCCTTTGCTCTTTGTGGTCTTGGTCTTGGCGTCGTCCTGTTTCTCCTGAGCTTTGGCCTTACCTTGGCTCACCTCCCTTGTCTTGCTCAGTGTGGTGGTGCCCGTGGCTCAGACTGCCCGTGCATAGTTATAGGGGTACAAAAAGTGTACCCCTCTTTTTGTACACCGATAGGAGCCCCCAGGCATGGGCGACATGTAAGCGCAATCGCGTCGTTGGGCTAGGCCCAAAAACGGTGCGCGGGCAGGCGGGGCGGTTTTTACCGTGGTAAGCTTCTTCGTGCGCTGCGCTTCCCATGCTTCCCGCGCGTGGCGCGGCATGGGGAGGCGTGTGTGACGTGGGCGGCATGCGTGGGGCTGAGCTCTACATGCATGCATCACGTTGTAGTAAAGGGGGCGGTTCGCGCCTTCCCCACAAACGGAGGGAGGTGTGGAGGCGCGGCCCATTTACTAAACGGGGGCGAGGCGTGGTCTTCAAGGCGTCCACTCCCCACGATCACAGGGTGGGGAAAGGTCGCCTCACCCGTCGCCTCGGTCCTGCACGCCCGCCATGTGGCTCTCATGCGCCTGGGGTGGCGAACAGTGGAGGCGAGAAACCGGGCCGCCGCGGGCTGGGGTGGCGGGTCGTGTGACACCCCAAATTTTTGACCTTGTTTTATTAATTAAAATTTTGCCAGGAAATTAAAACTTTTATTTTCTGGGCTCCCTTTTGTTTTTTTGAACCATTTTTCTCCCTGGTTATTATGGAGTTTTTCCCCCAAAATGAAAACTTTTCAAATATATTTTTGGACTTGTTTAACCTCTCCAGAAAAACTCTTCTTTTATTAGTAGAACTAATTACATAATTAATTTGCCTGGTCTTTATTTTCTTGAAAATTGGTTTTCAAGGTTACATGGCCATTTGAACTACAACCATTTGATAAATTCACTTAAAGTTCCAACCAAAATTTGGAGATGTCATGTGATGTTTTTAAATCACTTTTATGCAAAAATATCTTTTATTCATGTAATATTTTGAGCTCTGCATCAATTTTTCTTCTCTGGTCCAGAGTGCAATTTTGCACTACGTCCCATTTAAATATTTCTTTCTGGCCTCCACCAAAATTATGGGATGTTGATAGTAACATATGATTCAACATTATGCAAAAACCTAGTGCTGTTCTTTGAAAATTTTGAGTGAATCAACCTCTTTTCCATTCTGGTCCAGCCTTGTGATTTCTACTGCAACCCTATTTATTTTTGCTCCAGTAACCTTGTGCCTTCTCCTACTTGTAGACAGCCCTACCAAACCCCTAAGTCCAGGAGCATGCAACCATTGGCATATTTTTGGTTCATGAAATAATCCCATTCACATCCTGTCCAGATTTGAAGTTCTGCAAAACTTGCACTAGCAAGTTTGTGCTTTCCACCAACTAGCCTCACCACCCTCTTGTGCATCCAAAGAGACTTCTATCTGGAGATTTTGGCCCCTCCAAGAACTGCCTAGATGCCTCTGGCATTTTGACAAACACCCTGTGGGCATGAACAGATTTGGCATGAGTGTAAGTTTGTGTTATGAACTTGATCCTCTGACCCATCAAGCTTGTCCAATGATCTCCTTGCAAGCCCTAGCCTAGACCTGCTAAACCCCAGCTCCAACCGAGCGCTCTGGAGTGCCATGGCATTTCGCCGAGCAGCTGGTAGGCGTGCACTGGGCGCGCCCAGAGCGCGCCAACTGCAGCCGCGCACACGAGCCACCGCGTCGCGCCCCTGGCTTGGCCCACACTACAGAACCACGCCACGCGCTCCCCTTCTCGCCACAACACGCCAGCCCGCCCTGGCGCCCTACAAAGCCACCGCCAGAGCCCTCTTGGCGGCACGCTGGCGTCCGCAGTGCGCCCTGCCACGGTCGGCACCGCCCGAGCCACCCCAGCTCGCCACCTGCCCCCTGGAGCTTCGCAAGCTTATCCCCCGCTCATCTGCTAGCGCTCGTCGCTGCCACGTCGCCCTAGCTACAGGAAGGCGGTTCGCCGGTGAACTTATCCACGGCCGCCGCGGAACCGCCTTGCCTCGCCTATAAAAGGAAGCCCGAGCTCGTACCCGCACTCATGCAACCTCAGTACACTCCTCCAGTTCCCCCCATGGCAGCCAATCGACCCGAGGAGGTCGTCTTCTTCCTCTCTAGCAACTCCAGCCGCCGCCACTGCCCCTGCCATTCTGGCACCACCAAGGCCTCCCCCTCTCCATTCTCTTCACCAGGAGCCCCCTCTCCCTCTCGTGAGTCCATCCCCCTACACGATTTTGGTCAGGAACCACCGTAGCCCCAAACTCACTTCGCCCGACGGCCACCGTCCGCTGCGGAGCTCGCCGCCGGCAGCTCCGTCCACCCCAGAGACCAAAGCGACCACCGGAGTGACCGCCTCGGCCCCCTGAACCCGCGGGTGATCTCTGTTTCCCGAACGGTGCCGCTGTTTGCCGGCGAGCGTTGCCGGAGTTCCGCCCCGCTCGGGCAGAGAGAAAGGAGGGGAGGGAAGACCAGTCAAACCTGACCAGTGGGCCAGGCGGGCCCACTGTCAATGACTCCCCGCGCGATCCACGCTGGATAAGTGGAGGCGTAAAGGCTCAAGTACGTCTCCTCTGTGCGAAAGCGTAATTCCATTCGAACTGTTTTCTTTTCTGGATTTTCTTTTAAAAATAGATTTTGACCAGAGCTTTGATTGTCTATAACGTTTTAAATATAACTCCAAATGAATTGATTCTTTTTCCTACATCTCTCAAATTCTGTCTAGTTTATTTTAAGATTTATTTGAAAATTTTCCAAACAACTTTTTTGTACTGTTTTTGAAATATGTGTTATTTGCATATTTTTGAAAATAGGATTTTTGAAGAGAAGAAAGCTTTCAAAAGATTTGGAGTGCACCCTGCCTTTCCACACCATGAAGGCAAGCATCTTGAACCCTGGCAAGAATATTTTTGATGTGTTGGTTGACACGTTTATAACACCACCTCATTTCGGAGAACTCGTTATTTTATGTGGTGATACGATCATTTGCATGAATGCATATTAGTGATTTTCCTTGCTGTTGGGAATGAATATACTTGTGATGGTAATCATCCTCATGTGCCTTGCATGCATGCCGGAAAGGAATCCGGAAAAGCTTCTGCCTTGGGTAGGAGTGAGCTTGTCGCCAGTCCCCGTCGGGACGGTTATGTCCGGTATGGCATAGTAAGGTATAATGGGTGGTGATTTCGTCGGTTGAAATATATTTGATATACATGTCATGCAGGGAACTCATAAGCCTCCAGAGTCGGCGGTAGATTGAGTCTTGTTCTGGTAACCCCCATACTTGTTTTCGTGCTGCCACTGGTCCCTGCCATAGGTGGGCTATGGTTCAGTAAGTTGTTAACCCTTGTCTTGGCACACACCATACAGAGAGGCCATGGTGGAAGATACCGGTTGTAGCCGGTAGGCATGCCACCTGGTCCGGGGGCATGGGTGTATCCGGTTGGGACCGAGAGGGGGGCACCCCTTAGAGCGCGCGATAGAAATTTGATCCCATGCTACGCGAGGTTGTAGCCTCCCCACTTAGAGTTTTGCTTAACAGGTGTCATGGGTGATTCCAGACACGAGTAAAGTTAAGCTGGTGTGTGCAAGTCAGGCGTGTTTTCAACTAAAAGACCGTAGACGGAATTAGTTCTGATGAACTAAAGAAATCCGTTGCTCGTGGGTAAAGAGTACACCCTCTGCAGAGATATTAAACCTATTCAAATAGCCGTGTCCATGGTTAAGGATTACAGTCTGGGATGGGTCAAGTGTCGGTCTTAGTGTCGGTCTTCGGAGGAGAAACTACTAACCCGAATACTGATTATGACTTGTGATATATGATGGTTATGATTATTATCATTATGGACTAGCCGTTTGCATTGTTTGAAATAATGAATATCCCTGGGACGGTACCACCCCCTGGATATTCACTATGATTATGTTTATATATATAAGCCCTTTATAAGGCGTCGCTCAGACGCCCGACTGTGGCATGTTCATTATTTCATTTTCATATAAGCCCTTTATGTGGCTCGCTCAGACGCCCGACTGTGGCATGTTCGTTATTTCATTTTCATATAAGCCCTTTATGTGGCGTCGCTCATACGCCCGACTGTGGCATGTTTGTTATTCCATTTTCTCATAATCCCTTTATGTGGCGTCGCTCAGACACCCGACTGAGGCATGTTTGTTATTTCATTTTCTCATAAGCCCTTTATGTGGCGTCGCTCAGATGCTCGACTGTGGCATGCTTGTTATTTTATTTACTTTATAAGCCCCTTACGTGGTGTCGCTAAGACGCCCGACTGAGGCATGCTCACTTTTACTATCCTTTCGAGATGTCGCTTTAGGCATCCGATCGGTGCATTTTATTTCTATTCTGTCATTGCATATTCCGGTTGCATATAAATAACCTGCTTGCATGCATCAAGATTTTATTTATGACTGACGATGTGATCGTAGAATATTTCAGTGTATGTTGATCAATTATATTATACCTGTGTTCTTAATGTTTGCGAGTACATTCAAAGTACTCACTGGCTTGTCCATGGCTATTGTCTTGGCCAGATTGCTTGCTTGCAGAGGAGCGTGGCAATGACAGGCTCGGGACCTAAGCAATGGTGATAGCAAACTCGCGAAGATAGGAGTTAACCTGGTCAGCTGTTCCTGAGGGAAATGGAGTCCCATAGACCGTGGTGATCCACAAACCGCTTCCGCCCTCAACCACTAGAAACCATTTGATGTACTCACAGACCCGAATGGTCTTGTACTACACATTTTGTATTTTTGCTTGGAATTTCTATAACAAGTCGGTGCCTCATCAGCTAATAGTAATCCTGGGGCTGGTGAGCACAACGGCCCTTTTCTGGAAATTAGAGCCCGGAAAACCGGCCGCGACAGGTCGGTTCCAGTTCCCTACGCCTTCCGCGTCTTGATTGGCTGAGCGGGGCGGCCGAGCCCCCACCCCGTTCCTTTATAAAGAACGGGGGGGATGGCGTCCCGCATTCCTTCATCTCCTCCTTCCTTCAGCTTCTGCTCCCTCCCTTCCATCCGTCATGGAGAGAGGGACTCCTGGTCCTTCAACGGTGGCGGCGAGGGTCGCCGCTCGACAACGCATCCCTCCTTCTCCTGCACCCACGGCGGCAGAGCCAGCCGCGAGGGGAAGGGGGAGGGGGAGAGGCCATGGGCGAGGCCGAGGCGCTCGGGGAAGAGGAGGATGGGGCGGCACGCCGGCCTCGCCTCCGCCGGCATTTCCTCCCCCCATGGAGGGCCACGTTGGGGATGACCCTTGCGAGTTCTTCGTCAGGCTGCGCCGGCCGCCTCGCCATCGCCTTCGTCTCCCGACTCCATTCGCGCGGGAGATGGAGCTGGATCCGCCGGAGTTGTTGTGGCTGCGCATGAGGGGTTGCGGGATCAGTGGCCCGCGGGCCCGCGTCGACTTCCCCGCCCCTCACATGATGTATCTTCGTCGGGGATGGAAGACGTTCGCCCATATCCACCGCTTGACGGAGGGGCTCACTCTCCATTTTAAGCTGATGGAGGGTTGCCTTCTCTCCGTCAAGGTCTTCGGGTGCTTTGGGACCCGTGCAAGGTGCTGCGTGGAGAGCTCTTCTGATAGTGAAGACTCCTCCTCGGGCGGGAGTGACGAGGAGGACAGCGGCAGCAACAACGAGGGTAGTAGGCGGCAGGATGACGGGTCCGATTAGGCATCGGGTGCCGCTCCGCGTAGCACCGGCGACCCCATCATCCGCGTCGCCGGCTCCCTGAACTTCTCGGGGTCGTCTCCTTGGGCGGCTGGCGTTGGGAGGCTGTGGAAGAGGAAGAGGGCGGGCGGCAAGGCCGTCAAGTCGGAGTACGCGGGCACCGACGCCTTCGACGTGTGCTGACGTCCTGCCGCCTCGTCTTCGAGCTCTGCTTCCGGCGCCGCCACCACCATCCAGCCCTCGGATGGCCACCGAGATGTTCTCTTGGTGTCTTCTGCCGCCCGTAGCTCGCCTAGGCGCCCTTTTTACCCTTTTCGTCTCCTTGACCTGCCTCCTGAGGAGAGGGACAAGAAAGGGATTACGGGCACCTTATCTCTTTTTAGTTTGTAAGCCTTCGGGCCTTAGCTGAATTTAAAACTTGTAATCCCATTATTCATGTTTTTCATTCCCTATGGACTGTACCTGAGTGGAATGTTTTTAATGAAAAAGGGATGTTTGCCGGGTCATTTGTTTGTGGGTAGAACCCACGACAAGGAGTAAATCCTTGATATCTTTAAGACAAACATTTCCTTGCCTGGCAACTAGCCTTGCCGTCTCCCCACTTCGCTCGACCTTTCTCACACCTTTGGCGGAGGCAGGGATGAGGTGGGTTTAGGCTCCTTGTTTCATCCTCTCACTGCCGTGACTACAACCAAACCTGGCCCCAGGAACAAGCCCTAGGGCCTAGAGTTAGGGGAGCACGGTAGCTTTAGGAAAAACGAGGTTTCACATACCTCAGTCCATAAGGGAATGCATGATAAGGGATGAAGAACTTATCTGAAGCTGTAGCCCCCGGCAACTCTGGTTTGCCGTGGGTGAATCTTTGCTCTTGCAGCCCCCGTCAATACTGGCTTGCCGTGGTCTAGATGTTGGTCTGTCCCTCTTCTCTTTTCTACCCCAAGTGGTTCGGCACGGATATCCGTGTGTCCTGTGAACCAAAGAAGACAAAAGAAAGACAAAGAGACGCACACTCGACCTCTAAGCTAGGGGTTAGTTGCTGCTAAGCACTATCAACCCTAACCAAGGACGAGACTCGACCTAGCATGCATGCTATAAATTAGGGCGCCAGCGCTTCATTTATTTGTGCTCAGGGTCTGCGCCTGGCTTTGTACAAAGGGTTACATGCATCATCGGCAATGCTTTTACAAAAGGTGGCTTGCCGGGGGGCCCGGCAAGCCGCGCCTCATGGGTAAAACTTGCGAAGATGCTCAATGTTCCAGGAGTTACTCACCGGAACGGCATCTTCGGTCTCCAGGCGGACTGCGTCGGGCCTGGTGACTCGTATTACCCGATAAGGGCCTTCCCACTTTGGCGTCAACTTGTTGGAATTCTTGGCCGATTGAATGCGCCGAAGAACAAGGTCGCCTTCCTCAAGGCTTCGGGCATGAACCTTGCGGCTATGGTAGCGGCGCAAGGCTTGCTGGTAGGGTGCTGCTCTCACAGCCGCCCGAAGACGATCTTCCTCAAGGAGCATTGCGTCATCTTGCCGTAGTTGCTCTTGCTCAAGCTCATCATAAGCGAGCACTCGAGGTGACCCGTATATGAGTTTAGTGGGGAGAACTACTTCTGCCCCGTATACCAGGGCAAAGGGTGTCTGGCCGGTGGCTCGATTTGGCGTCGTCCTGATCGACCAAAGAACCGTCGGCAACTCATCAATCCAGCGCCTTCCACTCTTGTGCAGCCTGTCAAAGGTCTTGGTCCTTAATCCTTGCAGTACTTCAGCGTTTGCCCTCTCAGCTTGACCATTGCTCCATGGGTGAGCAACGAAAGCGAAACAGACTTTGCTGCCGAGGTCTTGGATGTATTGCATGAAGGTGCGGTTTGTGAACTGTGTACCGTTGTCGGTGATGACCCTGTTGGGTACACCAAAACGGCACACTAGTCCCTTGAAGAACTTGACGGCTGACTGAGCTGTGACCTTCCTCACTGCCTCCACCTCCGGCCACTTTGTGAACTTGTCGATTGCAACATACAAGTACTCAAAGCCCCCAACAGCGTGGGGGAAAGGGCCCAGTATGTCGAGCCCCCAGACCGAGAAGGGCCAGGAAAGAGGAATGGTTTGAAGGGCTTGATCTGGCTGATGAAGCTTCTTTGAAGGGAACTAACACGCTTCACACCTGGTGACTAGTGTCGTCGCATCCTGGAGGGCGGTGGGCCAGAAGAAGCCTTGCCGGAATGCCTTGCCGGCAAGGGCCCTTGACCCGATGTGGGATTCACATATGCCTCCGTGTATCTTCGCCAACAGCTCCAGTCCTTCCTCCCGAGGGACACACTTCAATTTCACACCGTTCGGCCTCTTTCTGTACAGGATGTCATCGACGAACTGGTACATGGTAGAGCGACGGGCTATGTTTTCCGCTTCTTCCTGCTCTTCAGGAAGTTCCCCTGTTTGGAGGAATCGGACAGTATGTTGTGCCCACGCTAGAGCCTGGGGCTCGACGGCGAGGACTAAAGGCATTTCCTCCACTATAGGAATGGTTGTCTCGACGGCAAGAGCTTGACGCTCCGCCAGAGCTAGTCGTCCCGTGGTGGGCTCAGTGTCCCTGGCAACATCCTTGCCGGCGGCTCCGGGGAGCTCGGCGGGGAAGTACTTGCCGGGTCCTGATTTCCTCCTCTTGTTCTACTCTGTTGATGGATCAACGGATGGCTGAGTTAGCTGGAGCACAAAGGTACCTGGTTCCACAGGTAGCTTGAGGGCAGCGTGTTTTGACAGGTAATCGGCGATATCGTTCTCTGCTCTGGGAACGTATTCAGCCTGTATACCGTTGAAACGCTCTTCCAGCTTTCTCACTTCATCGACGTAGGCCTTCATCAACGGGCTCTGGTAGTCCTTGTTGACTTGCTTGACGACGAGCTGCGAGTCGCCCCTGACAATGAGCTTCTTGATTCCGAGGTCCGCCGCGATCCTAAGCCGGCAAGCAGCCCTTCGTACTCTTCGTATTGTTTGTTGACACCTCCCTGGGGAAGTGCATCTGGATCACGTACTTGAGGTGCTCTCCGGTGGGCGCGACAAGCAGTACGCCAGCCCCGGCACCGTGTAAGGAGAAAGCTCCATCAAAATACATGATCCAACTGCAACTTGCCTGCTTGTCGGGTAGAGCAGTCTCTTGGGCTTCTTCGTCAGGTGTTGCGGTCCATTCTGCAATGAACTCCGCCAGGACTCGGCTATGAATCGTCGAAGTACTTTCAAACTTGAGGCCAAAGCTGGACAGCTCCAGTGCCCATTCCACAACTCTTCCTGTTGCATCTGGATTGTGCAATATCCGTTGTAGAGGGAGGCGAGTGACGACAGTGATCTCGTGTGCCTGGAAGTAGTGACGCAGCTTCCTCGAGGCCATAAGAAGGCCGAAGAGCAGTTTCTGCACGCCGGAGTACCTTGATCTAGCTCCCTGCAGGAGGGAACTCACAAAGTAGACCGGGTGCTGCATCATTTTCTTCTTTGGCGGCACTTCAACTGGCCGTGTCGTCTCTGCATTGGTGGTGTTGGGCTCTGTCGCTGCCATTACCTCGTCGCCAACCTCTCTCTGCGCCACTAGTGCGGCGCTGACCACCTGGTTCGTTGCCGCCAGGTATAGCAGCAACGGCTCCTGTGGCCTAGGCGCGACCAGTATCGGCATGGAGGAGAGGTACCTCTTCAAATCTTGCAATGCTGCTTCGGCTTCTGGCGTCCACTCCATCGGGCCCGCCTTTTTCAGGATCTTGAAAAAGGGAAGGGCGCGCTCGGCAGACTTGGAAATGAATCTGCCCATGGCGGCGACACAACCAGCAAGCCGACGCACATCCTTGATTCGCTTGGGTGCTTCAATCTGCTCTATAGCCTTGATCTTGTCAGGATTGGCCTCTATCCCGCGCTGTGACACAAAGAACCCGAGAAGCTTGCTGGACGGGATGCCAAAGACGCACTTCTCAGGGTTCAGCTTGAGATTGATCTTGCGCTGGTTTGCAAATGTTTCTTGCAAGTCCGGTATGAGGGTTGCCCTGTCCTTGGTTTTGACCACTATGTCATCCATATAAGCTTCCATATTTCTATGGAGCTGGGGTTCAAAACCAATCTGGACCGCCCTCACAAATGTCGAACTAGCACTCTTCAGCCCGAAAGGCATCCGTATGAAACAATACGTACCACATGGGGTGATGAATGCTGTCTTCTCTTTGTCTTCTCTTGTCATGATGATCTGGTGGTAGCCGGAGTAGGCATCGAGGAATGACAACAGATCACACCCAGTTGTGGAGTCAACAATTTGGTCGATGTGCGGCAACGGGAAGGGGTCCTTAGGACAAGCCTTATTGATATTTGTGTAATCAATACACAGCCTCCACTTCCCATTAGCCTTGCGCACTACGACCGGATTGGCCAACCACGTTGGATGGAGCACTCCTCTTACCAAACCCGCTGCTTCCAGTTTCCGGATCTCCTCTGTGATGAACTCTTGTCGTTCCAAAGCTTGCTTTCTGACCTTCTGCTTGACGGGCCGCGCATGAGGACAGACAGCAAGGTGGTGCTCAATCACCTCCCTGGGAACGCCGGGGATGTCGGAAGCTTGCCATGCAAACACATCGACATTCGCCCGCGGGAAGGTGACGAGCGCGTCTTCCTATTTGGTGTCAAGGGTGGAGCTTATGGTGAAAGCTCCTCCCGTGTCGTCCTTATTGACAGAAACCTTCTTGGTTTCCGGCGGTATGGCCCTGGGCTTCTTGTTTCCGCCGGTGGAGCTCTCTGGCACGTCCTCGACAAGAGAGCTACACTCCGAAGAGGTGCGCTTGCCGGAGTGGGTGTCCGAGGTCTCACCGGTCTTCTTCTTCTTCCCTCTCGGGGTCCCAGCGGCAGGAGCAAGTGCCCTAGTGGCGGCAGCTGCTGCAACTGCTTGTTGGTATAGTTGGTCAGCGCAAATCAGCGCATCTTTCTTATCGGAGGGGATGGTGATGATCATCACAGGTCCTGGCATCTTCAGGATGTTGTAGGCGTAGTGTGACGCCACCATGAACTTGGCCAGCGCTGGGCGGCCAAGGATCCCATTGTCGGGCAAGGGGATCTTGGCAACATCAAACACGATCCTCTCCATCCTGTAGTTCAGATCGCTTCCAAAAGTCACGGGCAGCGTGACCTTTCCCTTAGGTTGGCTTCTTCCCGGGTTGACCCCCTGAAACGTGCCCGTCTCTTCGAGGTCTCCATCAGGAATCTGCAGTTTCTCGATCACGGCGGGCAAGATCAAGTTCAGACCGGCCCCGCCATCGACTAGCATCTTTGTCACCTTGAGGTTGCGTATTGTTGGTGAAACCAACAATGGCAAGCACCCAACAGCAGTAGTGCGATCAGGGTGATCCTCAGTGTCAAAAATGATAGGTGTGCTAGACCACTTCAGCGGCCTTTGGGTATCAAACGACGACTCTGCCGCTGTAATCTCTTGCACCCACTGTTTAAGCTGGCGATGAGAAGTATGCGGCGAGGCGCCGCCGTTGACGCACATGGCCTCTATAGCTTTCTGAAACTCTTGGTCGCCGGATTCGTCGTCCTCTTCGTGATCTTCGTCTTCTGGATTTTTGTCATGGCCCCGGGCGGGCCTCTCCTGTTGTTTATCCTTGCCGCGACGGCCCGCCTGGCTGTCACACTTCTTGCCGAACCCCTCAGCACCGTCTTGGCCCTTCTCCTTGTCCTGCCTCTAATATTCAGCCCTCTGCTTCTCAGCGAGGAGCTCAACCTGTCGGCAGTCTTGGAGAGCGTGGCCTTTAGTGCGATGGATCTTGTAGTATCGCTTGTTGGAGTTTCCTGGCTTCTCGGCAACTGCCAAGGCCCGGCAGGCAACACATCCGGCAATTTCCTTGCCGGGGTCATCTGCCTTGGTTTTCTTGGTGGAGCCGGTGTCATCAGATCCCTCGACGGCAAGCACAGCTTTACCTTTGCGCTTCCTGTTGCGGCGCCGACCCTTCTTTGCCGGGGCGGCAGTATCTTCATCTGAGGAGTCGGTTTCCACGCTGGCGTCTTCGCCGGGGTACTTCCTTCCCTCTTCAGCCCGGGCACATCTGTCAGCAAGAACATAGAGTTCTGCTACATCTTTCACCTTGTTCATTGCCAGCTCTTCGCGCATCTTGTGGTTACGCATGTTCTGATGGAACCCGCTGATGATGGCGGCAGGGTGAACATCAGGGATATTGTACTGTATCCGGCTGAACCTCTGTATATACTTGCGGAGACTCTCGCCTCCCTTCTAGGGAATGACATGCAGGTCGCTCGCTTGGCCATGGGCTTGGTGGCCTCCAGTAAAGGCGCCCACAAACTCATGGCACAAATCCTACCAGGAGGAAATAGAGTCTACCGGCAAGTGCATCAACCATGACATGGCGTTGGGTTTAAGAGCCAACGGAAAGTAATTCACAAGCACCTTATCGTCGCGGGCTCCGGCAGCTTGCATCGCAATGGTGTAAATGCTGAGGAACTCGGACAGGTGGGTCTTGCTGCCGTACTTTTCGCCCACGTCAGGTTTGAAGGTGCGGTGAGTGGGCCACTGGAACTGCCGCAGCTCATGGGTAAAAGCCGGACAGCCTACCTCGTAAGGTAGGCCTCCAGGGCTCTCCGGTGCCGGGTGGTTCACAGTGGGCCCTGCTCGCCTGTCTGACTGGTGGCGCGCTCCGCGCCAGCGCTCGATAGTGGTTCAAGCATCTTCATGTTCTCGTTCCCGAAGGACTTGGCGCTGGTCACGGTGGGTCCGCGGGTCGGACAACGCTATGGAGATTTCGTCGCCCGCAACGTCGCGACGGGCTGGCGTCCGCGGTACCGGGTGAGGAGGAGGTGAGTGCACCGTGGTCGCGGCGCCGCCGACTTTCCCGCCACTGGTGGATGGGACTCCGTTGGAGCGTCGACCTGGGGGCTCCACCGGACTTGGTTCGTCTTTGTTGGCCACCGCAACAAGGCTTAGGATAGTGGCTCTCCATTCGTCAAGTTTCCCCATAGTGGGAGGAAAATCGAGGAGCAACTGCGCGCGCACCAGGGCTTCTGCTGGCGTTGGTGGCAGCGAAACCTGCACGGATCATGACGCGCTTCGACTTCTGACCATGTAAGAAGGAGCTCTATCATGACCCCACGGTCGCATGCCATCTTCACCAGCGCCTCGGCGAGCAGGCAGGTCTTCTACCTCCCGGGAGTGGCGCTCGGGGCTCTTCCCGCGGCGACGCCCGGGGTCTTTGGCATGATTGTGTCGTTCGTCGCGCGCCGTTTGAGAGGAGCGCGCCGTCGGCGCCGGCGTGGGAGTCTTGGAGGCCCTCGCATCGCCTTTGGGCGGGGCGGTAGCGATCTTAGAAGGCCCCGTGCCACCCGCGGAGGGCCTGGCTCCGTCTTTGGATTTGGTGGCGTGTGTCCCGTTACCAGGTGCACAAACATCGCCGCCTCCCAAACTCCGGCTGCTGGGACGGTGTTTGTGTTCGCGAACGGCGCCCCGGGTCCTTTCTGCGTCCGGTCCGCTGCTTGTCCACGTCGGGACGGGATGTCTGGCTTCCGACGGGCCAACCGCCACCGTCGTCTTCTTCTTGGGCGCCATGACAATGAAGAAGCGTCGAGCTAACTGCTAAAGCCGATTCACACAACTGCGCCCCCTACCTGGCGCGCCAAAGATGTCGGTGATGAACGACACTTATGGGATCACAAGAATCCCTACTACGGTTGCGGGGCGCGGGGTCATGAGAAGAGCGGATCAAACAGATAGCACACGGTTCGTTTATCCATGTTCAGGCCGCGAGGATGCGTAAAACCCTACTCCTGCTTTGGTGGATTGTATATCAGTGTTCTTGAGCTAGCTATGGGGCATGAGGAGCTCCAAAAAGCCGAATCCTTCTCCTGGTCGCCTCGGGCCTCCTTTTATAGGAAAAGGGGTAGCTACAGTGGCACACAGGAGGTGGAAAGGGAACAGTGATGCGAGGTTATCCCTCGCATTACATGACAAGGCGCATTTAATGCATCTTGCCCAGGTGTCCTTGCTTTATCGGGGACGGGGGAGAGCCCTGTCTCGTCCGTCGCCGCTCCCTCTCGTGTTGACACGCGCCCTGGCCAGCGGTGCCCGCGGTGCCTTGTAGGCAGGCAGGCAGCTGAGGTGGCGCAGTGGTAGGTCTCCACGAAGATCTGCATGCCGCCACACAAGTGCCTGCCCAGCTGGTTGGGTTGGCAGCTGCATGCGAACGGTGGTGGAGGTTTGACTGGCATGGGCCTGATGGTGGCCCTACGGGTGTTCTCCGCAAGGGTCTTGCCGTGGCGCCCGCTGTCATCCCTGGCAAGGCTCTTGCCGGGGGCCTTGTGGTCCTCCTTGGCTGGGATCCCGCCAAGGATCATCGTCTTCTAAAGGGTGTATCTGATCTTGAATGCCTTCACAAAGATCTGCATGCCACCACGGGGATGTCTCCCGAATCCTTGCCCCATGGGGGCAGTGGACTCAAGGGTGACTCACTCCGTAGGTGTGGGGCGAGCTGCCACGGCAAGGGTCTTGCCGGGCTTGCTAGAACCGCCTCCCGGCAAGGATCTTGCCAGGGGGTCCGCTTTGTCCCCTTTGCTCTTTGTGGTCTTGGTCTTGGCGTCGTCTTGTTTCTCCTGAGCTTTGGCCTTACCTTGGCTCACCTCCCTTGTCTTGCTCAGTGTGGTGGTGCCCGTGGCTCAGACTTCCCGTGCACAGTTATAGGGGTACAAAAAGTGTACCCCTCTTTTTGTACACCGACAACGGTGACCTCCGTCCTGCCGCTCTGCTGGTCTTGGTCTCGTTGCACCAGAATGGCAACCTTTCCTGATGCCTTGGCCTGTGCTTGCCCCCTTTGCACCAAAGGGGAAATAAGGACACTGCGCAGGTCGGCGCCCGCCTGGTCTCGATCGTCATGGCTTGCATCACGGGTTCCTCGTGAGGTACCCTCTTGATAACCCACAAGTATAGGGGATCGCAACAGCTTTCGAGGGTAGAGTATTCAACCCAAATTTATTGATTCGACACAAGGGGAGCCAAAGAATATTCTCAAGTATTAGCAGCTGAGTTGTCAATACAACCACACCTGGAAACTTAGTATCTGCAGCAAAGTGTTTAGTAGAAAAGTAATATGATAGTGGCGGTAGCGGCAACAAAAGTAAAGACAACAAAAGTAATGTTTTTGGTATTTTGTAGTGATTGTAACAGTAGCAGCGGGAAAGTAAATAAGCGTAAACCAGTATATGGAAAACTCGTAGGCACCGGATCAGTGATGGATAATTATGCCGGATGTGGTTCATCATGTAACAGTCATAACATAGGGTGACACAGAACTAGCTCCAATTCATCAATGTAACGTAGGCATGTATTCCGTATATAGTCATACGTGCTTATGGAAAAGAACTTGCATGACATCTTTTGTCCTACCCTCCCATGGCAGCGGGGTCCTATTGGAAACTAAGGGATATTAAGGCCTCCTTTTAATAGAGAATCGGAACAAAGCATTAGCACATAGTGAATACATGAACTCCTCAAGCTATGGTCATCACCGAGAGTGGTCCCGATTATTGTCACTTCAGGGTTGCCGGATCATAACACATAGTAGGTGACTATAGACTTGCAAGATAGGATCAAGAACTCACATATATTCATGAAAACATAATAGGTTCAGATCTAAAATCATGGCACTCGGGCCCTAGTGACAAGCATTAAGCATAGAAAAGTCATAGTAACATCAATCTCAGAACATAATGGATACTAGGGATCAAACCCTAACAAAACTAACTCGATTACATGATAAATCTCATCCAACCCATCATCGTCCAGCAAGCCTATGATGCAATTACTCACGCACGGCGGTGAGCATCATGAAATTGGTGATGGAGGATGGTTGATGATGATGACGGTGACGAATCCCCCTCTCCGGAGCCCCGAACGGACTCCATATTAGCCCTCCCGAGAGGTTTTAGGGCTTGGCGGCGGCTTCATATCGTAAAACGTGATGATTTCTTCTCTTTGATTTTTTTCTCATCGAAACTCAATATATGGAGGTGGAGTTGGAGTCGGAGACGCAACAGGGGGCCCACGAGGTAGGGGGCGCGCCCTAGGGGGGGCGGCCCCCACCCTCGTGAGAAGGGTGTGGGCCCCCTGGTCTTCATCTTTGGCGAGGATTTTTTATTATTTTTTCTAAGATGTTCCGTGGAGTTTCAGGCCATTCTGAGAATATTTGTTTTCTGCACATAAAACAACACCATGGTAATTCTGCTGAAAACAGCGTCAGTCTGGGTTAGTTCCATTCAAATCATACAAGTTAGAGTCCAAAACAAGGGCAAAAGTGTTTGGAAAAGTAGATACGACGGAGACGTATCAACTCCCCCAAGATTAAACCCTTGCTTGTCGTCAAGCAATTCAGTTGACAGACTGAAAGAAAGAAAGAAAGTTTTACAAACTCTGTTTGCTCTTGTTGTTGTAACTATGTCAAGCCAGCATTCAAGTTTTCAGCATAGATCATAACTAACCACACTTGCAATAATTCTCAGGCCTCATAATTACTCATATCAATAGCATAATCAACTAGCAAGTCATAATAATAAATCTCGGATGACAACACTCTTTCGCAAAACAATCATAATATGATATAACAAGATGGAATCTCGCTAGCCCTTTCTGAGACCGCAAAACGTAAATGCAGAGCACCTTTAAAGATCAAGGACTGACTAGACATTGTAATTCATGGTAAAAGAGATCCAATCATAGTCATACCCAATATAAATTAATAGTGATGAATGCAAATGACGGATGTGCTCTCCAGCTAGTGCTTTTTAATAAGAGGGTGATGACTCAACATAAAAGTAAATGGATAGGCCCTTCGCAGAGGGAAGCAGGGATTTGTAGAGGTGCTAGAGCTCGGTTTTGAAATAGAGATAAATTGTATTTTGAGCGGTATACTTTCATTGTCAACGTAACAACTAAGAGATGGAGATATCTTCCATGCTAAACACATTATAGGCGGTTCCCAAACAGAATGGTAAAGTTTATACTCCCCCTCCACCAACAAGCATCAATCCATGGCTTGCTCGAGACAACGAGTGCCTCCAACATACATCAGGTCCCAAGGGGAGTTTTGTTTGCAATTAATTTTGATTTAGTTTGCATAAAGCATGGGACTGGGCATCCCGATGACCAGCCATTTTCTCGTGAGTGAGGAGCGGAGTCCACTCCTCTTGAGAATAACCCACCTAACACGGAAGATAAGGACAGCCTTTGTTGATACATGAGCTATTTGAGCATACAAAACAGAATGATTATTTGAAGGTTTAGAGTTTGGCACATACAAATTTACTTGGAACGGCAGGTAGATACCGCATATAGGAAGGTATAGTGGACTCATCTGGAATAACTTTGGGGTTTAAGGGATTGGAT
The DNA here is from genome assembly GCF_002162155.2 of Triticum dicoccoides. NCBI lineage: Eukaryota > Viridiplantae > Streptophyta > Magnoliopsida > Poales > Poaceae > Triticum > Triticum dicoccoides. The sequence goes on from NC_041384.1 coordinate 454,130,806, forward strand.
GCACAAGCAGTATTCCTACTTAGTACAGGTGAAGGCTAGCAAAAGACTGGGAAGCGACCAACTAGAGAGCGACAACAGCCATGTACATGCATTAAAATTAATAAACATTGGATGCAAGCATGAGTAGGATATAATCCACCATGAACATAAATATCGTGAAGGCTAGGTTGATTTGTTTCAACTACATGCGTGAACATGTGCCAAGTCAAGTCACTTAAATCATTCAAAAGAGGATACCACCCTATCGTACCACATCATAATCATCTCAATAGCATGTCAGCATACAAGGTAAATCATTATAAGTCATAGTTGATCAAGCATGGCACAAGCAACTCTGATCTCTAATTGTTATTGCAAACATGTTTATTCATAATAAGCTGAATCAAGAACGACGGGCTCATCATATTTACAAAAACAAAAGAGGTCGAGTTCATACCAGCTTTTCTCATCTCAGTCAATCCATCATATGTCATCATAATTGCCTTTCACTTGCACGATCGAACGGTGTGAATAATAATAAGAGTGCACGTGCATTGGACTAAGCTGGAATCTGCGAGCATTCAATAAACAAGAGAAGACAAGGCAATGTGGGCTCTTGGTTAAATCAACAATAATGCATATAAGAGCCACTTCAACAATTTAATTATGGTCTTCTCCTACTGACCCCCAAAGAAAAGAAAAGAAATAAAACTATTTACACGGGAAAGCTCCCAACAAGCAAAAGAAGAACGGGAAATATTTTTGGGTTTTCTTTTTAGTTATAACTACTACAGCAGAAAAATAAAATACTACTGATTTTTTTGGTTTTTCTTAAGGTTTAACAAACACACAAGAAGAAAGCGGGAAAAAGAAAATAAACTAGCATGGATATTACAGTGAAAAAGTATGAGCATCGACATCTAGCAATGAGTGTGTGTGAACATAAATGTAATGTCGGTGAGAAATACGTACTCCCCAAGCTTAGGCTTTTGCCCTAAGTTGGTCTTTGGCCACGGCTGGCCTGGCGGATATCCATAATAATAGTTGTTGGGGTCGTACTGCGATGAGGAAGAATAGTTGGGATCATACTGTGATGAAGAAGAAGACTCTGACTGCCACTGGCTGACAGTCATCTCTGGATCCCAAGAATAAACAGATTGTCGTGGAGGCTCATCTTGTGGCTCCTGTTCCTGGGCTGGTGCAGGGTTCCGGTAGGCGTGAATAGCCATCAACGGAACAAGGTACGTGCCCGCAGTCAAATCAAACAAAGAAGGAGCAGGCAAGGTAATAGTCTCAGGATGATGTTTATTAAAGAACAATTGATATTTAAGCTCCCCTGCCCTATTTTTAACAATAAAATCATGTGCCACCATACTTTTATGATCTAGGTAAACACGGGGCAGCACCTTTTCTTCCTTCTCAGCATGCCTAATAGGTATGTTAAAATGTGCGGCTAGGCATGTGGCATAGATGCCTCCAAAGATGGGGCCCTTAGTACGGTTCATATTTAACCGTCTAGCAATAATACCACCCAAACTAAAAGTGTTATCACTGTATAAACCTTGGAGCAGAATAATTAAATCAGGGATACTAAGGTTTCTAGAATTTCCGCGTCCAATTAAACAACGACTAGCAAATAATGCAAAGTAATGCAAAACAGGAAAATGTATGCTAGTGATTCGTGCATCGGAAACCTTCCTGGTTTCTCCTACAGTGATATTATCAATAAACCCAGCCACATCATCATGATGTGGTTCTTCTGTCTTGCCCTCAAAAGGGACTAAACAAATCCGACAGAAATTGTAAAGTGACATTTCCTTATGCTCATCATATAAATGAAACTCCACCGTAGGTGGTGAGTCCCTAGAATGAAAATGAAAGTTTTGCGCAAAGGTATTTGTGAGTAAGAGATACTGATCGCATTGGTCGTGGAGGAAAGTGGTGAGGCCTGCATTGTGAGCCAATTCATGAAAATCTTCATAGACACCGGCTGCTCTCAAGAAATCTTTAGAAGGCCATTAACACGCCCGAATCTCCGCGGTGTGTGGCAAATTATATTTAGGCTTCGGTGCCTTTTCCTTCGAGCTTTGGCTCGATGAGCCCCTCAATAATCTCCTCATCATTTTTTTGAAAAATTCTGAAATTTTTAGTAACTTCAAAATTAAAGTGACCAAACTCAATAAAACTGATAGCAACAACTCCTACAAGTGCCTAGAGCCTATATCAAGCATTAGAACTACTTGGAACCATATAAATTTGACATGCAAGCTCAAGAACATGGTCACCTATGCAGCACAAATTTGCAAAGAATAAAGCACTAGAACAAAAACTAATTGGACCAATGGAGGAGTCACATACCAAGGAACAATCTCCCCAAGCAGTTTTGAGAGAGGTGCTTTGAGCAAGGAGATCGAAAATCACAACAAAAGTGGCTGGAACTCGTGCTTGAGTTGGTTTTTCGGGTTTGTGTGAGATAGAGGAAGAAGATGGGTGCTGGGATAAGTGGAGGAGGGCCACCATGGGCCCACGAGGCAGGGGGCGTGCCCTATAGGGGGGCCCACCACCCTCGTGGCCAGGTGGCAGCTCCTCTCATGGTAATTTTTGCACAGTAAATCCTCAAATATTCCCGAAAAAATCATATTAAATTGGCATGGCATTCTGAGGACTTCTATTTTCGGGATATTTTTATATTGCACAGATAAGTCAGGAAACAAACAGAAAATACTGATTTTACTTTATTTAATATAAATAACAGAAAGTAAAAGTGGGGTACACAAGTTTGTGCTTCTAATTTCATCCATCCCATGCTCATCAAAAAGAATCCACTAACAAGGTTGATCAAGTCTTGTTAACAAACTCATTCCTATGATCATGAAACTGGAGAAATTTCGAATAACACTAAGTTACCTCAATGGGGATATGAACATCCCCAATAATAAGTATATCATATCTCTTCTTGACAGTAGGAAGAGGAAATTCAAAACCTCCAAATATAATCGATGGAATTTTTCCAATAGAGTTGATACTACGAACTTGAGGTTGTTTCCTCGGAAAGTGTACCGTATGCTCATTATCATTAACATGAAAAGTCACATTGCCTTTGTTGCAATCAATAACAGCCCCTGCAGTATTAAGAAAAGGTCTTCCAAGAATAATAGACATACTATCATCCTCGGGAATATCAAGTATAACAAAGTCCGTTAAAATAGTAACGTTTGCAACCACAACAGGCACATCCTCACAAATACCGACAGGTATAGCAGTTGATTTATCAGCCATTTGCAAAGATATCTCAATAGGTGTCAGCTTATTCAAGTCAAGTCTACGATATAAAGAGAGAGGCATAACACTAACACTGGCTCCAAGATCACATAAAGCAGTTTTAATATAATTTCTTTTAATGGAGCAAGGTATAGTAGGTATTCCGGGATCTCCAGGTTTCTTTGATATTCTACCCTTAAAAGTATAATTAGCAAGCATGGTGGAAATTTCAGCTTCTGGTATCTTTCTTTTATTAGTAATGATATCCTTGATATATTTAGCATAAGGATTTGTTTTGAGCATGTCAGTTAATCTCATACGCAGAAAGATAGGCCTAATCATTTCAGCAAAGCGCTCAAAATCCTCGTCATCCTTTTTCTTGGATGGTTTCGGAGGAAAAGGCATGGGTTTCTGAACCCAAGGTTCCCTTTCTTTACCATGTTTCCTAGCAACAAAGTCTCTTTTATCATAACGTTGATTCTTTGATTGTGGGTTATCAAGATCAATAGCAGGTTCAATTTCTACATCATTATCATTACTAGGTTGAGCATCATTATGAACATCATCATTAATATTTTCATTAGGTTCATGTTCATTACCAGATTATGTTTCATCATGAGACAGAGATATATCATTTGGATTATCAGGAGGTTCAGCAATAGGTTCACTAGAAGTTTGTACAGTTCTATCATTTTTTTTCTTCTTCTTTTTAGAAGAACTAGGAACATCAATGTTATTTCTTTGAGAATCTTGCTCAATTCTCTTAGGGTGGCCTTCAGGATACAAAGGTTCCTGAGTCATTCTACCAGTTCTAGTAGCCACTCTAACAGCATAATCATTTTTCTTACTATTCATTTCATCAAGCACTTCTTTTTGAGCCTTAAGTACTTGTTCTACTTGAGTGGTAACCATAGAAGCATGTTTGCTAACAAGTTTAAGTTCACCTTTAATATTAGCCATATAATCACCCAAGCGTCTAATCATATATGCATTTTCTTTTAATTGTCTACTGAAATAAGCATTGAAGTCATCTTGCTTATACATAAAGTTATCAAACTCATCCAAGCATTGACTAGCAATTTTAGTAGGAGGGACTTCAGCTTTATCATATCTATAGAGAGAATTTACCTTTACTACCTGTGTCGGGATATCGGGATCAGGAGGTTCTTCAGTAAATAAATAATTAACATCGTATGTTTCTTCAACAGGCGGTATATTAAGACCATGTATTTCTTTAATATGAGGTAAATTCTTAACATCTTCAGCTTTAATACCTTTCTCTTTCATAGATTTCTTTGCCTCTTGCATATCTTCAGGACTGAGAAATAGAACACCTCTCTTCTTCGGAGTTGGTTTAGGAATAGGCTCAGTAATTGGAGTAGGAGCTGGCTCAGGAGGTGCCCAATTACTTTCATTTGTCAACATATTATTCAATAGAATTTCAGCTTCATTCGGTGTTCTTTCCCTGAAAAGAGAACCAACATAACTATCCAGGTAATCTCTGGAAGCATCGGTTAGTCCATTATAAAAGATATCAAGTATTTCAGGTTTCTTAAGAGGATGATCAGGCAAAGCATTAAGTAACTTGAGAAGCCTCCCCCAAGCTTGTGGGAGACTCTCTTCTTTAATTTGCACGAAGTTGTATATTTCCCTCAAAGCAGCTTGTTTCTTATGAGCAGGGAAATATTTAGCAGAGAAGTAATATATCATATCCTGGGGACTACGCACACAACCAGGATCAAGAGAATTAAACCATATCTTAGCATCACCCTTTAATGAGAACGGAAATATTTTGAGTATATAAAAGTAACGCGATCTCTCATCATTAGTGAACAGGGAAGCTATATCATTTAACTTAGTAATAAGTGCCACAACAGTTTCAGATTCATGGCCATAAAACGAATCAGATTCAACCAGAGTAATTATATCAGGATCAACAGAGAATTCATAACCCTTATCAGGAACACATATAGGTGAAGTAGCAAAAGCAGGGTCAGGTGTCATTTTATCTCTAAGTGGTTCTTTGTTCCATTTAATTAATAACCTCTTAAGCTCATATCTATCTCTGCAAGCAAAAATAGTGGCAGAAGATTCCCTATCAAAAAGATATCCCTCGGGAATAACATGCATATTTTCATCATCACTATCATCATCGTATTCAGATTCAATAATTTCTTTTTCTCTAGCCCTAGAAATTTGTTCATCAAGAAATTCACCAAGGGGCACAGTAGTATCAGGCATAGAAGCAGTTTCATCATAAGTATCATGCATAGCATAAGTGGTATCATCAATAACATGCGACATATCAGAACGAATAGCAGAAGCAGATGCAGGTGTCGCAAACTTACTCATAACAGAAGGTGAATCAAGTGCAGAGCTAGATGGCAGTTCCTTACCTCCCCTCGTAGTTGAGGGATAGATCTTGGTTTTTGGATCTCTCAAGTTCTTCATGGTGATAAGCAGATATAAATCCCAAGTGACTCAAATAATAGAGCCATGCTCCCCGGCAACGGCGCCAGAAAAAGGTCTTGATAACCCACAAGTATAGGGGATCGCAACAGCTTTTGAGGGTAGAGTATTCAACCCAAATTTATTGATTCGACACAAGGGGAGCCAAAGAATATTCTCAAGTATTAGCAGCTGAGTTGTCAACTCAACCACACCTGGAAACTTAGTATCTGCAGCAAAGTGTTTAGTAGCAAAGTAATATGATAGTGGCGGTAGCGGCAACAAAAGTAAAGACAGCAAAAGTAATGTTTTTGGTATTTTGTAGTGATTGTAACAGTAGCAGCGGGAAAGTAAATAAGCGTAAACCAGTATATGGAAAACTCGTAGGCACCGGATCAGTGATGGATAATTATGCCGGATGCGGTTCATCATGTAACAGTCATAACATAGGGTGACACAGAACTAGCTCCAATTCATCAATGTAATGTAGGCATGTATTCCGTATATAGTCATACGTGCTTATGGAAAAGAACTTGCATGACATCTTTTGTCCTACCCTCCCGTGGCAGCGGGGTCCTATTGGAAACTAAGGGATATTAAGGCCTCCTTTTAATAGAGAATCGGAACAAAGCATTAGCACATAGTGAATACATGAACTCCTCAAGCTATGGTCATCACCGGGAGTGGTCCCGATTATTGTCACTTCGGGGTTGCTGGATCATAACACATAGTAGGTGACTATAGACTTGCAAGATAGGATCAAGAACTCACATATATTCATGAAAACATAATAGGTTCAGATCTAAAATCATGGCACTCAGGCCCTAGTGACAAGCATTAAGCATAGCAAAGTCATAGTAACATCAATCTCAGAACATAATGGACACTAGGGATCAAACCCTAACAGAACTAACTCGATTACATGATAAATCTCATCCAACCCATCACCGTCCAGCAAGCCTATGATGCAATTACTCACGCACGACGGTGAGCATCATGAAATTGGTGATGGAGGATGGTTGATGATGATGACAACGACGAATCCCCCTCTCCGGAGCCCCGAACGGACTCCAGATCAGCCCTCCCGAGAGGTTTTAGGGCTTGGCGGCGGCTCCGTATCGTAAAACGCGATGATTTCTTCTCTCTGATTTTTTTCTCATCGAAACTCAATATATGGAGGTGGAGTTGGAGTCGGAGACGCAACAGGGGGCCCATGAGGTAGGGGGGCGCGTGCCCCCCACCCTCGTGAGAAGGGTGTGGGCCCCCTGGTCTTCATCTTTGCCGAGGATTTTTTATTATTTTTTCTAAGATGTTCTGTGGAGTTTCAGGTCATTCCGAGAATATTTGTTTTCTGCACATAAAACAACACCATGGTAATTCTGCTGAAAACAGCGTCAGTCCGGGTTAGTTCCATTCAAATCATACAAGTTAGAGTCCAAAACAGGGCAAAAGTGTTTGGAAAAGTATATACGACGGAGACGTATCATACCTCTACCTTGATCTCTCTGCCTCCTCGCGAGCCTGCCTGATGAGGCTGCCTCTGAGGAAGCTTCCTGTCATCCGCCCTGCGAGGCTTGGCCCCTCGCGAGGGTCTTGAGCTTGAGCTGATGAAGGTGGGCCGCACTGGGCCCCCACTTGAGCCACGCCGTAGGCCGCAGGCAGGCAAGTCTGGGGACCCCTGTTCCCATAACACCGACATGGGCCCATCGCCCATTGCACACATGCACATTGCATGGGCGACCAGAGAGCAGAGCTAGCAACCTCCATTACAAAGGAAGTTGCGTTACCCGGTCCAACCCGGCACACGCCGCTCAGTCGCTGACGTCACGAAGGCTTCGGCTGATACCACGACGTCGAGTGCCCATCACTATTCCCGCGTAGTTGGTTAGTGCGTATAAGCCAGTACCCAGACTCAGATCAAATACCAAGATCTCGTTAAGCGTGTTATTTTGAAGTAATCATGAACACTAACCAGGGCCAGGCCCACCTCTCTCCTAGGTGGTCTCACCCTGCCCTGTTGCTCCGCCACAAGTAATAGTCGGGGGCCGTCGAGAACCTAGGCCCACCACTACCTGGGTGGAACCACCTGTCCTTTTAGCCCCCACACCAGAATCACTCACCGGTACTCAACAAGCCGACCCGACTTTAGTCACAACATGTAATATGTAGAAAGTATATAGTATATACCCGTGATCACCTCCTGAGTGATCACGGCCCGATAGTATAGCATGGCAGACAAACAAGAATGTAGGGCCACTGATGATAAACTAGCATCCTATACTAAGCATTTAGGATTGCAGGTAAGGTATCAATAGTTGTAGCAACAATGACATGCTATGCATCAGAATATGATTAACGGAAAACAGTAACATGATACACTACTCTAATGCAAGCAGTAGAGAGAGAGAGAGAGAGTAGGCGATATCTGGTGATCAAGGGGGGGCTTGCCTGGTTGCTCTGGCAAAAGAGAGGGGTCGTCAACACCGTAGTCGTACTGGGTAGCAGCGGCGTCGGTCTTGGTGTCTAGCGAGAGAAGAGGGGGAAGAAACAATAAATATTAAGCAAACAGATGCATAACGATGCATGACATGACAAGTAGCGGTGCTGGGGGTGCCCTAACGCGGTATGAGGTGATACCGGTGAAGGGGGGAAACATCCGGGAAAATATCCCCGGTGTTTCGCGTTTTCGGACAGATGAATCAGAGGGGAAAAGTTGCATGTTCGCTATGCTAGGGATGCTTGGCGGACGAACGGGTTGCGTATCCGGATTCGTCTCGTCTTTTTGAGCAACTTTCATGTACAAAGTTTTCCCATCCGAGCTACGATTTATTTTATATTGATTTTAAAAGATTGAAATCAATTTAGCATTTATTTAATTAATTTAATTTAACATTATCCAGAACACTGCATGCTGACGTCAGCGTGACGTCAGCAGTCAAAAGAGGGGTTGACTGGTCAACCTGACATGTGGGTCCCACCTGTCAGTGACACATTTTAATTAACTAGTTTTAATTAACCTAAACATGATTAATTAGGGGTGGGCCCCACTGTCATTGATTGATTAATTAACTAACATTAGTTAATTTAATTAGTTATTAGATTAATGTAATTATGATTAATTAGTTTAATTGATTGTTTAGTTTAATTAATCATAATTAGTTAAGTTAATTAATTAATTAATTAATTAATTTTATCATTATTATTTTTTATTTTTTTGTAATTATTTTCTTTTTTTATAAAACGTCCTAGGGGCGTGGGGCCCCCATGTCATAGGCCAGGGCCTTAGCGGGTGTGGCGGGTTACGGGCAGTGGGCGACGGGGCTGGTACCCGCGAGCGCAGCAGGGCGAGGCTGGCGGGGCACTGGCCTAGCGGGCGCACGCCCAGGGGTGCGCGGGGCGGCGGACCCAGCAGGGTGCCGGACCAGGGGGAAGCCCGTGGCCTGGGGCCGGCGGTGAGGGGCTGGGCGCGGCAAGGGG
>NC_041384.1:454140785-454200935 GCF_002162155.2 Triticum dicoccoides
GCGGCAGCGGTGAGGTGACGGCGTCAGGGATGGGCGCCTGCGTCGGGGTCGGGCGCGACGGCGGCGGGTCAGGCGGCGTCGCGCGCGAGGAGAGGGGGCGCGGGGTCGAGGCGGTGGTGAGGGGCGACGGTGATGGGTCGGGGCGGTTCGCCCGATCCCGATCCAGAACGCATGTGGGGGGAGAGTGGGGATCGTGTGGAGGGGGTTAGGGTTTCGGTGCCCCCTGGGGGTTATAGGCCAGGGGAGGGAGTGGGCCGGCTTGGCAGGCCACTGGCTGGGCCTAGGCCGAGTTGGCCTGGGTTTTTTTTATTTGTTTTTTTCCTTTTGTATTTTCTGTTTGCTTTTATTCCTTTAATACTTTATAGTTTATCAAAAATAAAACCCACACCTAAAATAGAGTTACAATTCCAACTACTGTCTCAAAAAGTTTTACCCCTGAACAAAATAGTTTAATATTTTATAAAATTCGAAAGACGTTTATTTAATTGTTTTAGCTACTGTTTTATTCATTTTAGATTACTTAAACATTTTATGAAAGTGTGGTTTCTCGGCCATAATTACATATGCGTTATTTGGCACCACCTGAACATTTTAGTTTTTAAGTTTGAAAACTTTTGGTTGTTTGCCTTTAATTTAATTTTTAATTTGAATCAGTTTTGAACTAACCCGAGATTAACTCCAGTGACAGAGGTGACGTGGCATCATTAGCAAGGAATTACTATTGTCTAATTATCCAGGCGTCACAGTAGTTCTAGCATCACTCCTACAAACTAGTTTCATACTTGTTTTCGGTAAAGCATACGTCAAGCGTGCGTAGAGTTGTATCGATGGTCGATAGAACTTGAGGGAATATTTGTTCTACCTTTAGCTCCTCGTTGGGTTCGACACTCTTATTTATCGAAAAAGGCTACAAACGATCCCCTACACTTGTGGGTTATCAAGACCTATTGCCGGTGCCGTTGCCGGGGAGCAATAGCATGGGGTGAATATTCTCGTGTGTGCTTGTTTGCTTTATCACTAAGTAGTTTTTATTTCTTGTTCTAAGTTGTTCCCTATGTTTAGTTATGGATATGGAACACGAAACACCAAAAAAATTAGTGGTACTTGCTACTCATGGATATGGGGAACCTCCTAAAACCCTCGATGGTCGTTATGTAAAAGATATTATGCACTACTTTGATAATTATGAGAAAACCCCATTTAACTATATAATGGGAGTAACGTTGGATAAACGTGAATACTTTAGGGATTATCTCTTGACTCATAAAGGGAAATTGTTATGGGATCAAATTCATATGTTGCATTGCTATGCTTGGAATTTATGCCAGAGATATGATTATACTTGTTGCTCTAGGATGAATGCTCCACATCTTCCCTTTTCATGTGAATTTAATGATAATAAAACCTTGGCTTCTTCTGCTAATGGTATATATGATTACTATGATGTGGAACGAATAGAAGAATTTGTTGCTTTTAAGGTTGCATATGAAATTGAATCTTTGTTTGAAAAGTTTGAAGATTTTGATGATTCAGTTTATAGACCTGAAAATATTGCAATCATTAAATATTGCTACGATAATTATAAATGCAATTATGATATCGATGTATTTATTGACAATAACTCTGCTGTCCAAGAAAAGATTAATATTTTGCAGGAGTCTATGGAAGAAGAAATTGTTGAAACTGTGAGCTCATTGGATGAAAAAGATGAGGAGGAGAGCGAAGAACAAATGGAGGAAGAACGGATTAGCTACCCATGCCCACCTTCTAATGAGAGTATCCCTCCAACTCATACATTATTTAATGTCCCTTCATGCTTACCGAAGGATGAATGCTATGATAATTGCTATGATCTCGTTGATTCATTTGAAATATCCCTTTTTGATGAACTTGATGCTTGTTATGCTTGTGGCCAAAATGCCAATATGAATTATGCTTATGGAGATGAACTTTCTATAGTTCCTTATGTTAAGAATGACATTGTTGCTATTGCACCCACACATGATAGTCCTATTATCTTTTTGAATTCTCCCAACTACACTATATCGGAGAAGTTTGCTCTTGTTAAGGATTATATTGATGGGTTGCCTTTTACCGTTGCACATGATTATTTTGATGAATATAATATGCATGTGCTTGCTTCTTCTACTTGCAATTATTATGAGAGAGGAACTATATCTCCACCTCTCTATGTTTCCAACACGATAAAATTGCAAGAAATTGCTTGTGCTATGTATTGGCCTTTACTTGATGTGCATGAATTGTTATTTTATGACATGCCAATGCATAGGAAGAGAGTTAGACTTCGTCATTGCGTGATATATGTTGCTTTGTGCTCACTACTAAATGCCAAGTCATTGTTAATTAAAATTGGCTTTGATATACCTTGGGATCCGGGTGGATCCATTACTTGAGCACTTTATGCCTAGCTTAATGCCTTTAAAGAAAGTGCTGCCAGGGAAAACCCCGGAAGTTTTAGAGAGTCATTTATTCATGTTGAGTGCTTTTATAAAGTTTAAAAACAAAAAAATATAGAGGGGAACTTAAAAACCTTTTCACAAAAGATAAGCGATTGGAAGTTATGCATTGGAGAAGTGAGGGTCGACCTTCAACACTTGTGTTCATGCTCATGGAAACAATGTAGAATTTTTCATGAAGATTCTCGCAAAAATACTTATGCCCTTGTACAATTCCATTGTATTATAAAAATAATGTGCCAAGATTTGCCTTTAGGATGTTTAGATTGCTTATTGGTTTGTGCGGTGCAAAACAGAAACTTTGGCTGTAGTGCTTGATTATACTTTTTTTACTGGAACGTCAAATGGTTCTGAAACTTTTTGCACTGTCTTTCTATAAAAAATGTTTATGTTTCCTAATTTTTCCAGAATTTTTGGAGTACCAGAGGTATGGTGAATGTTCAGATTACTACAGATTGTCCTGTTTAAGACAGATTCTATTTTGATGCATTGTTTTGCTCGTTTTGATGAAACTATCGATTTTTATTGGTAGTATAAGATATGGAAAAGTTACATTACAGTAGCTACAATGCAAAAACAAAATATGAATTGGTTTGCAATAGTACGTAGAGTAGTGATTTGCTTTATTATACTAACGGATCTTACTGAGTTTTCTGTTGAGTTTTGTGTGGATGAAGTGATCAAAGATCGAGGAGGTCTCGATATGAGGAGAAGGGGGAGAGGCAAGAGCTCAAGATTGGGGATTCCCAAGGCAACCCAAGTAAATATTCAAGGAGACTCAAGCATCTAAGCTTGGGGATGCCCCGGAAGGCATCGCATCTTTCTTCAACAAGTATCGGTATGTTTTCAGTTTCGTTTCATTCACGTGATATGTGCAAATCTTGGAGCGTCTTTTGCATTTAGTTTTCATTTTTCTTTTATGCAACGTGCTGGTATGATATAGTCCATGGTTGATTTATAGAATGCTCATTGCACTTCACTTATATCTTTTGAGTGTGGCTTTATAGAATGCTTCATGTGCTTCACTTATATCATTTAAAGTTTGGATTGCATGTTTCTCTTCACGTATAAAACCGTTATTTGAAGAATGCTCTTTTGCTTCACTTATATTTGTTAGAGCATGATCTTTTGTAGAAAGAATTAAACTCTCTTGCTTCACTTACATCTATTTAGAGAGTCAAAAGGAATTGGTCAATTGCATGGTTAGTCATAAAATCCTACATAAAACTTATGGATCACTGAATATGATATGTTTGATTCCTTGCAATAGTTTTGCGATATAGAGATGGAATATATGGGAGGTACTAGTAAACGGTTGTGTTTAGTAAGAATATTGGTGTTAAGGTTTGTGATTCCCGAAGCATGCACGTATAGTCTCTCGTTATGCTATGATGTTGGAGCATGATTTATTATTGATTGTCTTCCTTATGAGTGGCGGTCGGGGATGAGCGATGGTCTTTTCCTACCAATCTATCCCCCTAGGGGCATGCATAGTACTACTTTGCTTCGAGGGCTAACAAACTTTTGCAATAAGTATATGAGTTCTTTATGACTAATGTGAGTCCATGGATTATACGCACTCTTACCTTTCCGCAATTTGCTAGCCTCTACGGTACCGTGCATTGCCCTTTCTCACATCGAGACGTGGTGCAAACTTCGCAGGTGCATCCAAACCCCGTGATATGATACGCTCTATCACACATAAGCCTTATTATATCTTCCTCAAAACAGCCACCATACCTACCTATTATGGCTTTTCCATGGCCATTCCGAGATATATTGCCATGCAACTTCCACCGCTTCTGTTTGATGACTTGAGCATTCATTATCATATTGCTTTGCATGATCATGTAGCTGACATAGTGTTTGTGGCTCAGCCACCATTCATGATTTTTCATACATGTTACGCTAGATCATTGCACATCCTGGAACATGCCAGAGGCATTCATATAGAGTCATACTTTGTCATAGGTATCGAGTTGTAATTTTTATTTTTTTGTTATAAGTAAATAGAAGTGTGATGATCATCATTATTCATTTTTAGAGCAGTGCCCCAGTGAGGAAAGGATGATGGAGACTATGATTCCCCCACAAGTCGGGATGAGACTCCGGACAATGAGAGAAAAAAAAAGAAAAAAGACAAAGAAAAAAAGGAAAATAAAAATAAACAAAGAGAGAAGGGGCACTGTTAGTATCCTTTACCACACTTGTGCTTCAAGGTAGCACCATGTTTTTCATATGGAGAGTCTCCTATGTTGTCACTTTCATATACTAGTGGGAATTTTTCATTCTAGGATTAGATGCACACCCACTTAGTTTCATGTTGAGCTTGCATACACTTATAGCTCTTAGTGCATTCGTTTCATGGCAATCCCTACTCCTCGCATTGATATCGATTGATGTGCATCTCCATAACCCGTTGGTTAGCCGCATCGATGTGAGACTTTCTTAATTTTTTGTCTTCTTTATATTTACCCCTATCATCATACTCTATTCCACCTATAGTGCTATATCCTTGGCTCGCGCTCATGTATTGCATGAGGGTTGAAAAAGATGAAGCGCGTTAAAAAGTATGAACCAATTGCGTGGCTTGTCATCGGGGTTGTGCATGATAAATACTTTGTGTTAAGAAGACAAAGCATGACAAGACTATATGATTTTGTAGGGATAGCTTTCTTTAGCATTGATATTTTGAAAGACATGATTATTTGTTGGGATGCCTGAGTATTGATGTCTTTATATCAAATTATAGACTATTGCTTTGAATCACTTATGTATTGATATTGATGCCATGATTAGATATATGATCAAGTTTATGCTAGGTAGCATTCCACATCAAAAAATATATTTTATTATTTACCTACTTGAGGACGAGCAGGAATTAAGCTTTGGGATGCTGATACGTCTCCATCGTATCTATAATTTTTGATTGTTTCATGCCAATATTATACAACTTTCACATACTTTTGGCAACTTTTTATATGATTTATCGGACTAACCTATTGATCCAGTGCCCAGTGCCAGTTCCTATTTTCTGCATGTTTCTTGTATCACAGAGTATTCCTATCAAACGAAGTCCAAATGCAATAAAATTTCACAGAGAATTATTTTGGAATATATGTGATTTTTAGGAGGTGGAATCAACGCAAACGGGGGCCCACAGAGCCCACAACCCACCAGGGAGCGCCAGACACCCTTGGCGCGCCCAGGTGTCTTGTGCCCGCCTTGAACGTCGGTTGGACCTCTACTTCGGGCACAAGGAAGCTTATATCCAGAAAAAATCGTGTTAAAATCTCAGCGCAATCGGAGTTACGGATCTCCGGGAATATAAGAAACATTTTTCGGCCAGATCTGAAGAACGCGAAACAGAAGAGAACGGAGAGGGAGATCCAATCTCGGAGGGGATCCCACCCCTCCGACACCATGGAGACTAAGGACCAGAGGGGGAAATCTCCTCCCATCTAGGGGGATGCGAAGGAAGAATAAGGAGGAGGAGGTGGGCTCTCTCCCCTCGCTTCCGATGGCACCGGAGTGCCACCGGGGCAACGATTGGGACGGCGATCTACATCAACAATCTTGCTACCGTCAACACCAACTATCTCCCTCTCTATGAAGCGGTGCTCCCCATTGTAATCTCTACTTAAACATGGTGGTCAACTCCATATATTATTTCCCAATGATCTATGGTTATCCTATGATGTTTGAGTAGATCCGTTTTGTCCTGTGGGTTAACCGTGATCTTGGTTGGTATGATTGTATATTTTATTTATGGTGTTGTCCTACGGTGCCCTCCGTTCTCGCGCAAACGTGAGGGGCCACTATTGCAGGATGCTGCTAACGTGACACTACGATCAGAGACCCTTCGAGAAACTGTGTGCGATGCAATAATCGCAAACGGTGTTGTATGAAAACCGTCAGAAATGATGCAAAACGTTTGTGATGAATGATACATCAAACACGGTTTAGATTATAGTTGCGTGTGCGATGAGGGGCATACGGTTGATCTGCACGAACTGTTTGCAATGAGACAGAACAACAAAAACAGGCAGCCAGATCAAGGTGTGTGCGATATATGACATATAGTTCACTCCGATGAACCGTTTGCGATGAGTGAGGTGAACACAAACGATTCGGCATAACAAGATGTGTGTGATACCCGACAAACCGGTCGGTAATCAGAATTGTGTACGATCATTATAGACAACCCATACGGTCTTTTTTGTGAATTGTGTGCTCGTCAGGGCACACAGTTCAATAAACCAACATGTTGGCGATAATGTAGAAGATCTCTGTCGAATACATATTACTAACCGCCTGCGTTGAGATTGACAGGATAAACAGAGATATATACAGTCTACTTAATTTAGTCCTTCTTCTTATTGTTGTTATTGTTCTTGTTGGATGGCCCCGCGACATCGTCTTGGCGAGGACGCTTCTTCCCGTTAACCGTTGGCTTTTCATCGCCGCCGCCGTCACCATCGTCATTGATGTCGTCGTCGTCCTTGATACGTCTCCATCGTATCTACTTTTCCAAACACTTTTGCCCTTGTGTTGGACTCTATCTTGCATGATTTGAATGGAACTAACCCAGACTGACGCTGTTTTCAGCAGAATTACCATGGTGTTGTTTATGTGCAGAAACAAAAGTTCTTGGAATGACCTAAAACTTCACGGAACATCTTTTTGGAAATAATAAAAAATCCCTGCAAAAGATGAAGACCAGGGAGCCCACACCCTAACCACGAGGGTGGGGGCGCGCCTGCCCCCCTAGGGCGCGCCACCTACCTCGTGGGCCCCCTGGAGCTCCTCCGACCTCAACTCCAACTCTATATATTTGGTTTCGGAGAGAAAAAAACAGAGAGAAGGATTCATTGCGTTTTACGATACGGAGCCACCGCCAAGCCCTAAAACCTCTCGGGAGGGCTGATCTGGAGTCCGTTCGGGGCTCCGGAGAGGGGAATCCGTCGCCATCGTCATCATCAACCTTCCTCCATCACCAATTTCATGATGCTCATCGTCGTGCATGAGTAATTCCATCATAGGCTTGCTGGACGGTGATGGGTTGGATGAGATTTATCATGTAATCGAGTTAGTTTTGTTAGGGTTTGATCCCTACTATCCACTATGTTCTGAGATTGATGTTGCTATGACTTTGCTATGCTTAATGCTTCTCGGTAGGGCTTGAGTGCCATGATTTCAGATCTGAACCTATTATGTTTTCATCAATATATGAGATTTCTTGATCCTATCTTGCAAGTCTATAGTCACCTATTATGTGTTATGATCCATTAACCCCGAAGTGACAATAATCGGGATACTTACTGGTGATGACCGTAGTTTGAGGAGTTCATGTATTCACTAGTGTTAATGCTTTGGTCCGGTACTCTATTAAAAGGAGGCCTTAATATCCCTTAGTTTTCGCTAGGACCCCGCTGCCACGGGAGGGTAGGACAAAAGATGTCATGCAAGTTCTTTTCCATAAGCACGTATGACTATATTCGGAATACATGCCTACATTACATTGATGAATTGGAACTAGTTCTGTGTCACCCTAGGTTATGACTGTTACATGATGAACCGCATCCGGCATAATTCTCCGTCACTGATCCATTGCCTACGAGCTTTCCATATATTGTTCTTCGCTTATTTACTTTTCCGTTGCTACTATTACAATCACTACAAAATACCAAAAACATTACTTTTACTATCATTACCTTTTGCTACTGTTATCACTACTATCATATTGCTTAGCTACTAAACACTTTGCTCCAGATATTAAGTTTCCAGGTGTGGTTGAATTGACAACTCAGCTGCTAATACTTGAGAATATTCTTTGGCTCCCCTTGTGTCGAATCAATAAATTTGGGTTGAATACTCTACCCTCGAAAACTATTGTGATCCCCTATACTTGTGGGTTATCAGTCCTCCTCCTCGTTCAACCATTCCTCCTCATCATCACCGTCGTCCTATTCTTCATCCTCCGACGGCTCCTCGTATGTCTGGTTGTCGTCTGACGACTCTGGAGGCGGCGTCCCTTCCATGAACCAGATATAATCGAGGTCAGGGCTCGACGCCGGACTCATGGAAGATGAGCGAGATGATTCCGATGTTGACCTACCATCGGGCGCCAGACTACTGCCCGAACTGTCGTCCTTGCTATCGCTCGACATGGCTGCAGAGTGTGTGCCAGTGTGTAGCACAGCCTGCCGGGGACGATGAAGATGGTGGACACTTAAGCAGGGTATGCAGAGAAGAGGAACTGTCAATTGAAGTGAGGGTTGACGTATTATCTAACCACTGATATAGTCAACTGCAATTATTTGTACTCAGTCGCTCCAAATTCCCGGGGTTGCGTAGGACTCCTATTGGCTATTTGGTTGGTTTCCTTTTTCAAGACAAAAACAAGGAATGAGTTTTGGGATTATGCACTGGTACCGGTACGAATGGAGTAGGACAGTTGGCAAGCAATACACTGAGCTCTTCTTATTGATAAAGCCGGTAATAATCAAACTAGAAAGGAAAAGAAAAAATACAGAAAAATATCTGCACGAATCTTCGCGTAACATCAATGGCATAGGACCTAGATGTGCATTACTTAGAACACATCTAGATGTGCTTTAGCAATACTGTCAAACAAAACCCCTAATCATCATTGCAAATAGCGCATAGAACATGGCTAATGCGACAACCACAACTACACATGATAGTTCCTTGTTGTCTCTTGCTTTCATCTGTTGCCTGTGATTGACTCTTTCTTGCATCATACTGATTGTACATTCCAGATCAGCCAGTTTCTTATTCAGCTTTTCGTTATCTTCTGTGAGCTTGGTTATAACACTCCGAGCCCTGCCATGCCATTCTTCATACAGCCAGTTAACAAAGGCACAAGCCTCATATCCCTGCCAATGTTAAATAGTATTCTGGATGAGCGGTGGCATTAACTGAAGTAAAATGATGAACTTAATTAGCACTAACCTCTAAAGGACAATTGAGAAACCGCGTGCCAATGTCAAATCCCTCCGTGCATACACGTCGAGCGGGAGTGTGCCCATGCACACAACTCAGCTTTTGGTACTTCTCGGTGGCGCAAAACTCGGAGTCGAACTCATGTTGCGGGAGTCTGGAGTCAAGCTCCGGATCCGGCGACAGATCGCTTTCCTGGGGGGGGTCATTCAGCAAGGATCTATACTTTGGACATCCTAGAAAAGATCGGGATAGATTGGAACGTGACAGGACAATTCAGATCCGTAGTACACCTGCCTTCTGATGACCTTAGGCAAGTGCTCGGCGGCGACCGCCGTTGTGGCGGCTATACGAGCAGGAGCAGCCACACCAAAACCATCATCACCACTCGTCTGCATTCCCCCAATGTCAGCGCCACGCGAGGGAATTTGGAGTCTATGTAGGGATTTGGGGGAAATGGGGAAACTGTGGAGATAAGCTAACGGTCGGGAACTACTAATGGCACTACGTATATGTTGTATATGACACACTGTTTGTACATGTCGTTTGTGTTAGGTATTACAACGTCACACATGATTTCTGCACCAAACTGTGTGATAAGACAACGTAGGTTATACACGATTGTCGTTACATAACCGTATGTGATGTACTACCCTGTCCATATAATTGAGTTACGGTGAGATACCGTGTAAATAACCACTCCATGGATATCCGTAAAAAAATAGCTGCTCTGCATATAGAGATGGCGGCAGCGGCCTAGGCAGCGGTTACCAGAGAAGAGGTCAATCCTCGGTCGGTGGGCGGTGGTGGCGTCATAGGAGGTCAATTCTCGGTCTGCGGCGGGAGGTAGGAGGAGCTCAACCATCAAGGTCAGCAATGGCGTGATTCGAGCACATCCATCACGGTCGATGGTGGGATAGTGGAGGTCAAACTTCAGGCGGCAACCGCACTAAGCTTTGCTCCTCGACCCTGCTGTCTCTGTGTGCCGCTGCATCGCGCTTATCTATCTGCTGGGTGGAGGTCGCCACACGGCTAATTAATTAAGGTATGCTTTTCATGAGTGGATTAATTAAGGTATTCAATTCCTAAGTGTAGTGTTGTACTAGTACTCTGCGTGTAAATTGATTGGCCATTAATTTTTGTCATTGCACGTCTGGATAACAACATGGAGCGCCCTCGGTAATTATTAAAATAAAACATTGTGATTTATGCACGCATCTCCAGGCAGCAGTTAATCCGTGTATTAATGTTGTTGTTTTGTTTTTAATTACCATTCATCTGCTGCAGATGGAACGATCTTGATGGATGAAGAATTGGAAAACCACAGATTTTATCAGTGGCGTGACGGAGTTCATGAATTTGGCTGAAAGTACAAAGAGGAGAATTGGTGATGCGGATTACATCATGTGTCCATGTACTGATTGTGCCAATACAGAGTCACATGAAGTTGCAGATGTCTAGATGCACTTAGTCTCTAGGGGATTCATGGGTGGATATACACGTTGGACTAGACACGGTGAAGAGGAGGACATGGATGAAGATACCCATGGCAGCGAGATGCCAAACCCCGATCAGTGTCACATGGATGTTGAATCAAACATCGAGGCAGAGGCATCAAGCTACCAATGGAACACCGGAAAGCCGAAACACCCACTGGAAAACCAAGACGTCCATGCAGATGATGACGATCTTGATATGCCAGATTTTGCTGCTATGATTGCAGATTTCGAGGGCCCAGAAAAGGATATGATTGGGTACAAGGATTTGCCAACCATTGATGCGGACTCCAAGAAAGAATTGTATCCAGGTTGCAAAAAGAAATATTCCAGGTTGAGTGCCACCCTAGCGCTTCTCAGATTTAAAGCAGCAAACGGTCTATCAAACAAGGGCTTCACAGAGATGTTAGGTCTTTTGAAAGAAATTCTTCCGGAAGATAATGTGCTCCCCAGAAGCATGAATGAAGTGAAGAAAATTGTTTGCCCATTGGAACTTGAAGTACAGAAGATACACACTTGTGTGAATGATTGTATATTGTACCATGGTGAGTACAAAGATTATCGTGCATGTCCCACATGCAAGCATGCACGATACAAGCGCAGGAGAGCAAAGGAAAAGTACAAATTGGATGACGAGATCAAGATAGGAATCCCGTTCAAGGTTGTTTGGTACTTTCCTTTAATTCCAAGGTTGAGGCGTTTGTTTGCAAACCCTAGAGAGGCAAAGAGGTTGCGGTGGCATCATGATGAGCGAATTGCGGATAGGTTTATGAGGCACCCGAAAGATGGGGCTCAATGGGAATTAATCGACAACAAGTTTAATTTTTTTGCCAATGATCATATAAGTATAAGGCTCGGGGATTGTACTGATGGGATGAATCCTTTCTGCGATATGAGCACCAATCGCAGCACATGGACGGTGCTTCTGTGCATATATAACCTAGCTCATTGGTTGTGTATGAAGAAAAAAATACATTATGATGTCAATGATTATCCAAGGCCCGAAGCAACCTGGAAATGACATCGACATTTACTTTCAGCTACTGGTAGAAGAACTGCTGATAGTGTGGATAGATGCGCCTGCTGTAAAATGTTATCATGCTTACAGAAAGGAGATTTTCGATCTACATGTGATGCTGGTCCACACCATTCAAGATATGCCAGCATTAGGCAACACATCGGGGCAGAAAACAAGGGGAGATGTAGGGTGTGTCACATGCATGGATAGGACAGCTAGCAGAAGACTTCCCAACTCGTGCAAAACAGTGTATTTGCATCATCGTAGGTTCTTATGGAAAAATCACCCATACCGAAAGATGAAAGCTGAATTTGATGGTACGGCAGAGGCAACTGAGGGCCCAAGACCCTATGAAGGGGAGGTGGTCAACAACATGGCTAAAAAAATTAATGTTGTGCTTGGCAAGAACCACCCTTTGACGGTGAAACTAACACCCAAGGATCAAGTGTTTAAGAAGAAATCGTGTTCTGGAAATTACCTTACTTGGAGATTCTACGTGTACGTCACTGCATCGATGTCATGCACGTAGAGAAGAACATATGTGAAAGAATCCTTGGTACTCTGATCAAGATTAAAGGTAAAAGAAAGGATGGTGACGGTTCACGGCTCGATATGCTTGCTGATCAATCACAACGCAAGAGTGAAGCAGAATATGATGACAAATTCATCGAAGCTCGCCAGAGTTAGAATTTCAGTAGAAAAGAAACAACACATGTCTTCACCTATTTGTTGTCAGTTAATACACCCTCTTCCTACTACGCAAACATCAGAAGTCTCATGGATGTGAGCTCAGGTAAAATGAAGTTGGGACACATGAAGTCACATGATTGCCACGTAATGTTGAAACAAATCCTCCCGGTGGCCATCAGGAATCTGATGGACAAAGATATAAGAAACACACTCATTGACCTCTGTGATTTCTTCAACCAACTATGGCAGAAAATTGTAAATCTTGAAGAGTTGGATCATATGCAATATGATATTGCAAGTATATTGTCCAACCTAGAGATGTTTTTCCCACCGTCATTCTTTAATGTCATGGTCCATCTCACTGTGCACCTTGTCGACGAGATAAGGTATTGTGGTCTTGTGTTTCTTCGCAACATGTATCCCTGATACGTGTCCAACGTATCTATAATTTTTTATTGTTCCATGCTATTACATATATTCTGTTTTGGATGTTAATGGGCTTTATTTTACACTTTTATATTATTTTTGGGACTAACCTATTAACCCGAGGCCCAGTGCAAATTGCTATTTTTTTTCCTATTTCAGTGTTTCGCAGAAAAGGAATATCAAACAGAATCCAAACGGAATGAAACCTTCAGGAGAGTTATTTTTGGAACAAACATGATCCGTGGGACTTGGAGTGGACTTCAAGAAACCAATGAGGAGGCCACGAGGCAAGGGGCGCGCCTACCCCCCTGGGTGCGTCCTCCCCCTCGTGGGCCCCTCGTTGCTCCACCGACCTACTTCTTCCTCCTATATATATTCATATACCCCAAAAACATCTAGGAGCACCACGAAACCCTATTTCCACCGCCGCAACCTTCTGTACCCAAGAGATCCCATCTTGGGGCCTTTCCGAAGCTCCGTTGGAGGGGGCATTGATCACGGAGGGCCTCTAGATCAACTCCATGGCTCCTCCGATGATGTGTGAGTAGTTTACTTCAGACCTTCGGGTCCATAGTTATTAGCTAGATGGCTTCTTCTCTCTTTGGATCTCAATACAATGTTCTCCTTGATCTTCTTGGAGATCTATTCGATGTAACTCTTTTTGCGGTGTGTTTGTCGAGATCCGATGAATTGTGGGTTTATGATCAAGTTTATCTATGAATAATATTTGAATCTTCACTGAATTTTTTTATGCATGATTGGTTATGTTTGCAAGTCTCTTCGAATTATTAGTTTGGTTTGGCCTACTAGATTGATCTTTCTTGCAATGGGAGAAGTTCTTAGCTTTGGGTTCAATCTTGCGGTGCTCGATCCCAGTGACAGAAAGGGAAACGACATGTATTGTATTGTTGCCATCGAGGATAAAAATATGGGGTTTATATCATATTGATTGAGTTTATCCCTCTACATCATGTCATCTCACCTAATGTGTTACTCTGTTCTTATGAACTTAATACTCTAGATGCATGCTAGATAGCGGTCGATGTGTGGAGTAATAGTAGTAGATGTAGGCAGGAGTCGGTCTACTTGTCGTGGACGTGATGCCTATATACATGATCATTCCTAGATATTCTCATAATTATTCACTTTTCTATCAATTGCTCGACAGTAATTTCTTCACCCACCGTAATACTTATGCTATCTTGAGAGAAGCCACTAGTGAAACTATGGCCCCCGAGTCTATTCTCCATCATATTAATCTCCCGTTACCAAGTTAGTCTTTGCGCCGTTTATTTTGCAATCTTTACTTTTTATCTTTATTATAAAAATACCAAAAATATTATCTTATCATATCTATCAGATCTCACTCTTGTAAGTGACCGTGAAGGGATTGACAACCCCTTTATCGCGTTGGTTGCGAGGTTCTTATTTGTTTGTGTAGGCACAAGGGACTTGCGTGTGGCCTCCTACTGGATTGATACCTTGGTTCTCAAAACTGAGGGAAATACTTACGCTACTTTGCTGCATCACCCTTTCCTCTTCAAGGGAAAACCAACGCGGTGCTCAAGAGGTAGCAAGAAGGATTTCTGGCGCCATTGCCGGGGAGTCTACGCACAAGTCAATACATACCAAGTACCCATCACAAACTCTTATCCCTCGCATTATATTATTTGCCATTTGCCTCTCGTTTTCCTCTCGCCCACTTCACCCTTGCCGTTTTATTCGCCTTTTTCCTGTTTGTTTTCTTGTGCCATGGCTGATTCAAAAAGGGCTAAGGGTTCTCTCCCTGGTTTTACTTTGGATAGTCCCTCTGTCCTCTCTAAGCTCATAAATAATGATGCTATGGAAAGACCTATCGGGGTTATCAATGAGGGTTTGAATAATTTCGATGAAGATGACCCCAAAAATTTTCGTTATTTACCTGATGAATCTTTGAAAGATGCTTGGGATAGGTTATTAAGGATCCGAGCTAGCTATGTGCCCCAATATCAAATTGAGATATACCTGAAAAGCTTTTATATTGGTTTACCCTCTTCGTTCAAACAAGTTCTAGATTCTATTTTTGAAGAAGGTTTTCTTGAGGGGGATCCCATAGATACTTATGGAAAGATGAAAACTATATTTGGGCACCCCATCAGTGATAAGGTTGAATGCACCTCTCTTTTGTGCTTCTACCAAAATAAAATTATCAAAGAAATGAAGGCTAGTTTAGATGCAAATTTCCGTAATGTGCTTAATATTTCTTCCACCATTAATGGCCACGTGATTTCTCAAAATAAAAAGATAAATGCTATAGAAAGGAAATTTTCTCTTTTCTTTCCTAATACCAAAGATGGCAATATATAGATCTATCCTTGCTTTTATGCCTAGCTAGGCGCGTTAAACGATAGCGCTTGTTGGGAGGTAACCCGCTTTTTTTGTTCCTTGCTTTTTGGTTCTGTTTAGTAATAAATAATTCATCTAGCCTCTGTTTATATGTGGTTTTATGCTTTTAATTAGTGTTTGTGCCAAGTAGAACCTTTGGGAAGACTTGGGGAAAGTCTTTGCGATCTTGCTGTAAAAAACAGAAACTTTAGCGCTCACGAGATTTGCTGCCGTTTTTTTACTGGAGAGTGCTATTTAGTTAATTCTTTTTGCAGATGATTAATAGATAAATTCCTCACGTCCAGAAATTTATTTTAGAATTTTGGGATTCCATAAGTATTCGAAACCTACAGATTACTATAGATTGTTCTGTTTTTCACAGATTCTGTTTTTCGTGTGTTGTTTGCTTATTTTGATGAATCTATGAGTAGTATCGGAGGGTATGGACCATAGAGAAGTTGGAATACACTAGGTTTAACACCAATATAAATAATGAATGAGTTCATTACAGTACCTTGAAGTGGTGTTTTGCTTTCTTTCGCTAACGGAGCTCATGAGATTTTCTGTGTAAGTTTTGTGATGTGAAGTTTTCAAGTTTTGGGTAAAGGTTTGATGGATTAGGGAACAAGGAGTGGCAAGAGCCTAAGCTTGGGGATTCCCAAGGCACCCCAAGGTAAAATACAAGGACAACCAAAAGCCTAAGCTTGGGGATGCCCCGGAAGGCATCCCCTCTTTTGTCTTCGTCTATCGGTAACTTTACTTGGAGCTATATTTTTATTCACCACATGATATGTGTTTTGCTTGGAGCGTCTTGTATGATTTAAGTCTTTGATTTTTATTTTACCACAATCATCCTTGCTGTACACACCTTTTGGGAGAGACACACATGAATTGTAATTTATTAGAATACTCTATGTGCTTCACTTATATCTTTTGGGCTAGATAATTTTGCTCTGGTGCTTCACTTATATCTTTTAGAGCACGGTGGTGGTTTTATTTTATAGAAATTATTGATCTCTCATGCTTCACTTATATTATTTTGAGAGTCTTTTATAACAGCATGGTAATTTGCTTTGGTTATAAAATTAGTCCTAATATGATAGGCATCCAAGATGGGTATAATAAAAACTATCATAAAAAGTGCATTGAATACTATGAGAAGTTTGATACTTGATGATTGTCTTGAGATATGAAGATTGTGATATTAGAGCCATGCTAGTTGAGTAGTTGTGAATTTGAGAAATAATTGTTCTAAAGTTTGTGATTCCCGTGGCATGCACGTATGGTGAACCGTTATGTGATGAAGTCGGAGCATGATTTTTTTATTGATTGTATTCCTTATGAGTGGCGGTCGGGGATGAGCGATGGTCTTTTCCTACCAATCTACCCCCCTAGGAGCATGCGCGTAGTACTTTGTTTCGATAACTAATAAATTTTTGCAATAAGTATGTGAGTTCTTTATGATTAATGTTGAGTCCATGGATTATACGCACTCTCACCCTTCCACCATTGCTAGCCTCTCTAGTACCGCGCAACTTTCGCCGGCACCTTAAACCCACCATATATCTTCCTCAAAACAGCCACCATACCTACCTATTATGGCATTTCCATAGCCATTCCGAGATATATTGCCATGCAACTTTCCACCGTTCCGTTATTATGACATGCTTCATCATTGTCATATTGCTTCGCATGATCATGTAGTGGACATTGTATTTGTGGCAAAGCCACCGTTCATAATTCTTTCATACATGTCACTCTTGATTCATTGCATATCCTGGTACACCACCGGAGGCATTCACATAGAGTCATATTTTTTTCTAAGTATTGAGTTGTAATTCTTGAGTTGTAAGTAAATAAAGTGTGATGATCATTGTTGGTGTCAAAACCGGTGGATCTCGGGTAGGGGGTCCCGAATTGTGCGTCTAAGGTGGATGGTAACAGGAGGCAGGGGACATGATGTTTTACCCAGGTTCGGGCCCTCTTGATGGAGGTAAAACCCTACGTCCTGCTTGATTTATTCTTGATGATATGAGTATTACAAGAGTTGATCTACCATGAGATCGGAGAGGCTAAACCCTAGAAGCTAGCCTATGGTATGATTGTATGTTGTCCTGCAGACTAAAACCCCCCGGTTTATATAGACACCAGAGGGGGCTAGGGTTACACAAGGTCGGTTACAAAGGAGGAGATATACATATCCGTATTGCCTAGCTTGCCTTCCACGCCAAGTAGAGTCCCATCCGGACACGAGACGAAGTCTTCAATATTGTATCTTCATAGTTCAATAGTCCGGCCAAAGGATATAGTCCGGCTATCGGAGACCCCCTAATCCAGGACTCCCTCAGTAGCCCCTGAACCAGGCTTCAATGACGATGAGTCCGGCGCGCAGTGTTGTCTTCGGCATTGCAAGGCGGGTTCCTCCTCCAAATACACCACGGAAGAATCTGAATACAAGGATAGTGTCCGACCCTGCAAAATAAGTTCCACATACCACCGTAGAGAGAATAATATTTCCACAAATCTAATCTGCTGACATGTTTCGGCAATCATGACATCATGCCATGGCCCGGTGATTATTCGAACCGTTTCTTTTAACTAGCCCCGCACATAACGTGAGGCAGCTTCTTGACACGTCTTGTCAAAGCAAAGATCGTGTCCCCCTTATTACGGGATTCTCATCAATACGGGCGTGGGTAACCCAACCGCGCCATCAATTACGGCGCTTGGGGGATAAGCGAGTTTTACCAGGCTAGTGGGGGCGCATAGTTCCGGCCGCCCTTATAAGGGGATAAGGTTTAACCTTTCTCTACCCACGCCTTCTTCCTCCTTGTTCATCCATTCTTGCGCACTCGAGCTCCAACGCCCAAGTCCACATCCTTCTCCTCAACCTTCTCCAAACATGTCTAGAGCGGGAGGCAAGTGGATGGCTTCCTACGCCACGGAGGGTCACATAAAAAAGCTGCGCGGAGCCGGATACTTAGCCGCGAATATCGCGCATCGTCTGCCCACTGCGGGGCAGATCATTCCTACCCCAGAACCTCACGAGAGGGTAGTTTTCCTCCACCACTTCCTCCATGGACTGGGGTTTCCCCTCCATCCATTCGTCCGCGGTCTCATGTTCTACTATGGGCTGGACTTCCATGATCTGGCCCCGAACTTCATCCTCAACATTTCGGCGTTCATCGTCGTGTGTGAGGCTTTCCTCCGCATCTGGCCCCACTTCAGCCTGTGGTTAAAGACCTTCAATATCAAGCCGAAGGTGGTGGGAGGCCAACAAGCAGAATGCGGCGGAGCCATGGTGGGCAAGATGCCCAATGTTATATGGCTTGAAGGCTCCTTCGTGGAGACCATAAAAGGGTGGCAATTGGCGTGGTTCTACATCACCGAGCCGCGCGACACCAACTGGGTGGCGGCCCCCGAGTTTTGATCCGGAATCCCCACACGGCTCACCTCCTGGAAAGAGAAGGGCCTATCCTGGGGTTCATCGGTGGAGCTGGACGGACTCCAGAAATGTATCCGGAATATGGCAAGCAAGAAGCTCAAGCTTGTCAACATAGTCCAGGTCATGCTCATCCGCCGGATCCTCCCGTGTCAACAACGGGATTTCAACTTGTGGGAGATTGACCCGGCCCAGCACCAGACTCTGAGCGAGCTCTTTGACATGATGCACAAGGACGTCTGGAGGGTGCTGTTCAATGGCGCCGAGGTCCCTCCCTCTCTCACCGAGGACCATGGGCTAAGCACGAAGCGCCTAGCGCATTCGGTGAGTTCTATACATATGGTAGGATATTTATTTCTCCTAGCTTAACCATGTGCGGGGTCTGAGCTCCATGTCTTTGACAAGACTGGGTGGAGACGTTGGGGCAGATTAACTGTCCGGCCCCTCTGCCCGAAGACACTGCGGACGCTCTCCTGACGGAGATGCTGACTCCGGCTCCTTACAAGGTGCCGGAGAAGACCAAGAAGGCCAAGGGAACCCGAAAGAGTTCCCGACGCCAGGTGTTATCAGACCCATCATCCAATAACTCCGCGACGCACTCCTCCCCCGAAGACGAGGAGGAAGATGAAGATGCTCCCTCTTCAGTCGGTGGAGACAAGAAAAGGAAGGCCGCCCCGACCGGGGGGGCGAAGGGTCCAAGAAGGGGAGGACCCTCCTTTCGGACTACTCCACCACCGCCGCCGAAGGAGAAGACGAGTGGCTGCTCAGGGCCAAGCCCCTGGCAAAGTCGTAAGTATTCGGATACCAGAGTAACTCATAGCATACCTTTGTCGCACTGCTTCCCCTAACGCCGAATATGATTATGCAGACCGCCCCAAGCCCGTATCGACGTATCTTCGTCGGGCAGCTCCTTGGACTCGTCGGATATGGATAGCGATCCACTTCCGACCACCACCTCCCCTTGCCCTACGGACAATGCCGAGGTATTGTCTCAAGAGGCACCGGGTCGAGGGGAGACAATCTCGGAGGCGCCTCAAGGCAACCTTCCGGACTCCAGGAGCAGAGGGAGTAAGGCTCCCGAGGGCTCCGAGTTCGGCCCTCAGCCGAACACCGCGCTGGAACCCCCAGTGGTTCCGGACTCAGGCAGGTGGCCTCCTTCCAAAAGGGGCAAGACGCCTGTGCCGGTGACCTCTGCCCATCCAGGGGCACCGGACAATCTGCTGGGAGTGCTTCGCAACACTTCCATCAACGAAGAGCACCGCACTATTATGAGTGAGGTGATCTAGAAGGTTCAGTCCGCCAAGAGCGGATTGACTGAAGCCTGTGCCAGCCTTCTAACAGGCTTTGAGGTAAGTATTTGAAATATAGGAAAAATATTACCGCATAGACAGTAGCCCTGATGCTCTGTTCGGTGTTCACAAAGAAAAACCGAACAGAGGATCAAACAATATCGTAGGAGTCTAATAGAAGTATGTCTATATGCGTATGCAGGCTTCGCTGCTGGCCTCTACCGCATTGACTGCGGAGGTCACCACACTGAAGCAGGACCTCAAAGGGTCCAAGGAAGAGCTCGGCCTTGCCAAGAGGCAGCTCGAGGAGAACAAAGGTAAGTAGTACCTAGTCTATGGATATATATAAAAAGAATGCGATTGCAAAATGACAGGATCATCGTAAATTTGCCAGGGGCCACTACCGAGGTGGCGACCCTGAAGCAAGCGCTATCCGAGGCCGAAAACAAAACGGCACAGGAGTGCACCGAGCGGGAAAAACAAGAGGCATGGGTGGGCGAGGTGCAGCAAGAGCTCCACGCTCTCGTGACGAAGCACGGGGCGTTGGAGCTTGACTTGAAGACGCGAGAGTCCGAGCTTGCCGCGGCCCTTGAGAGTGCAAAGAGTGCCAAGGCTGAAGCCCAAAAGGCTCTCCAGGAGATTGATGCGATGAAGAAGATAGAGGCGGGTAAGGCATTCTATATGCAAATCAAGCATGTGAAAGTAAATTACTTGTTACTTACCCGAATCTGGAGCTCTCCAGGAGCATTCGCAGATTTGCCCCGCAGCGTGTCGGATGCCGCACAGTTTTACCAGGGCGAGGAGGGAAGCTCAACGGAGAAGTTGTTCTGGTCTCAATATACTGAGACCGAACACCCGACGCCTCTGAGCGGCCAGCTGAAGCAACTTGTCGAGCTGCACAAGGCGGCCGAACAGGCCATGAAGGGCTTTATAGTCCGGATGTGGCCTGGTGACGCCCTTCCCAACAGCTACTTCGGCCTGGTGAGGCGGCTTGTGGATGCTTGCCCATGGCTGGAAGTCATCAAGCGGTCCGTCTGCATCGAAGGTGCACGCCGGGCTTTCGCCCGTGCGAAGGTGCACTGGGCCAAGATGGACGCCGTGAAGCTGGTGAAGGAAGGGCCGCCGCAGGGCAAGGAGCATCGCCACCCTGAGATGTATTATGAGGGTGTCCTGAAGGGTGCCCGTCTTGTAGCAGACGAGTGTGCGAAAGATGTAATATTTGAGTAAACTTGCTCGTGTAATCATGTATTATGAAAACTTGTTCATATGCGCTATGCAGCGCTTGTTTGAATTTAAAATATTGCCTTCTGTTCGGCTGTTTATCAAATATTAGAGATGGCTAGTCGTCGGCTTCTGCCCCCACGCCACGAGTGCTGGGGTGTTCGGAATAAACCTGAGCACTCTTGTTCCCATTGTTGGGTCCTTCGAGGGAGGTGCTCAGCACAACGAACAAGGCAATTGGACTATAATGCGTTATCACTCTCACTTAGCCATAGAATTCTATAATTTTAAATTTCGGCGAAGCCCCTAGTATTCGGAAGGCCGAATTTGGGGCGCGATACACGCCTTAAGCCGGACAGGGCCGACTCCTCGCTCTAGGCGGCATAAGTCTTTAGGGACTTGAAACCTCTCGAACAGCGACCAGTCTCTCGCCTTATCATGACAGTCAGTTTTAGCTTTCTCTACTGAGGTGCTTAGCCCAGCAGAACCGGGGCACAATCGTAGTAGTTCTCCCAGTGCTACCTTAGCTGATATAGTGGAACGTAAGGTACCAAAACATGGGAGCCGGGCAAACCCAACTATTGACCCAAGACATGATTCAGAGCTGATGCATATAATGCTATAAGTTCGGGGTGCCGCACTGTCGAAAGTGTTCAGACTTCTCACGCCGTATTATGGGGTATGCTTAAGCCCCTAGCGTATTGGCCGTACCAGAGTGTACGGGTGCTAGATGTCATGAATGAACATATATATATATAGAAAGGAAGAGTGCAATAATAGTCTTAATGCTATGCATTGTTTATTCAAAAAGGTGCATTAAAGCAGAATAATACAAGTAGTGCGATAAGCAAAAAGTAGGACTGTTTGACATGTCCCTTCCAAGGGCAAGCTGAGGAATAGTATTAAAGCAAGTATTTCACTCGTTATCATAATCCACCTGGGAGTTCCGTGGTGTGACGTAGCTTTCTGCCTCCTTGGTTGCTGCATCATGTGTTCGGCAGTCATGCTGCCGGACAGGGTTTCCAGAGATTAAAGTCCTGAAAGAGAAAAATAACAAAGCAGGAAGCCCCTAGTGCGGTTTAAGCTGCGACTTGGAGCGTGCCGCAGTCGTGCCCCCCTCCCAGCATGTGCCCATGGTATTTTTAATGCATAATTATGTACGCGCGGCACGGATTTCGTCGTTTGGCTGGGACCGGGGTGGGGGTCGCATTGCTATGCGATCTCGGAACGTGCCAGGAGGTCCTGTTGCCGATTACTCCGAGCGCGCTTGAAGGTGTCCGGGTCCTTAATCGCCGAACTAGTGGATTTCCTTAAGAGGCTGCTTTGCGCTTCTGCTGCGAGGGCTGCAGTGTGCTCCTCCGTGCAGAGAGAGCGCTCTGTGTTTCCATTGACTATGATGACCCCCCGAGGTCCTGGCATCTTGAGCTTGAGATATGCATAATGCGGTACCACATTGAATCTCGCAAATGCGGTTCGCCCGAGCACTGCATGGTACCCACTGCGGAACGGGACTATGTCGAAGATTAACTCTTTGCTTCGGAAGTTATCCGGAGATCCAAAGACCACTTCGAGTGTTACTGAGCCTGTGCAATGGGCCTCTACACCTGATATGACGCCTTTAAAGGTCGTTTTAGTGGGTTTGATCCTTGAGGGGTCTATACCCATTTTGCGCACTGTGTCCTGATAAAGCAGGTTCAGGCTGCTGCCGCCATCCATCAGGACTCGAGTGAGGTGAAATCCGTCAATGATTGGGTCTAGGACCAATGCAGCAAATCCGCCATGACGGATACTAGTGGGGTGGTCCCTGCGGTCGAAGGTGATCGGGCAGGAAGACCATGGGTTGTACTTTGGGGCGACTGGCTCCAACACATATACGTCCCTGAGCGCACGCTTTCGCTCCCTCTTGGGGATGTGGGTTGCGTATATCATGTTCACCGTCCGCACTTGTGGAGGGAACCTCTTCTGTCCTCCGGTGTTCGGCTGCCGGGGCTCCTCCTCGTCATCGCTATGTGACCCCTTATCTTTATTTTTGGCATTTATCTTGCCGGCCTGCTTGAACACCCAACAATCCCTGTTGGTGTGGTTGGCTGGCTTGTCGGGGGTGCCGTGTATTTGGCACGAGCGATCGAGTATACGGTCCAAACTGGACGATCCTGGAGTGCTTCTTTTGAATGGCTTTTTCTGCTGACCGGGTTTAGAGCCTTTGAATCCGGCATTGACCGTCGTATCCTCGGTATTGTCGCTATTAATGTGGCACTTATGTTTGTTGCGACATGACCTACCATTGCCATCCTTGGTATCCGAAGTACCATGGTTCTTTGATATGTTATTGCTGCGAGCCAGACAACTATCTTCTCCCGCACAAAAGCGGGTCATGAGTGTCGTGAGGGCTGCCATATATTTCGGCTTTTCCTGGCCAAGGTGCCGGGCGAGCCACTCGTCGCGGATGTTGTGCTTAAAAGCTGCTAGGGCCTCTGCATCCGGATAGTCGACGATTTGATTTTTCTTTGTTAGGAACCGTGTCCAGAATTGCCTGGCCGATTCTTCTGGCTGCTGAATTATGTGGCTCAAGTCATCAGCATCTAGTGGTCGCATGTAAGTGCCCTGGAAGTTGTCGAGGAATGCGGCTTCCAGATCCACCCAACAACCAATGGACTCTGCTGGCAAGCTATTGAGCCAATGCCTAGCTGGTCCTTTGAGCTTGAGTGGGAGGTATTTAATGGCGTTTAGATCATCACCGTGGGCCATGTGGATATGCAGGAGGAAATCCTTGATCCACACCGTAGGATCTGTTGTGCCGTCGTATGATTCTATATTTACGGGTTTGAAACCCTCTGGGATTTGATGATCCATTACTTCGTCTGTGAATAATAGGGGGTGTGCGGCGCCTCTGTACTGGGCTATATTGCGACGCAGCTCAAATGAGTCCTGCCCGCTATGTTCGGCCCGGCCGGACTTACTTTTATTGTATCCGGCGTGATGATTATCATCTCGCATAGTGGCGCGCCCTCGTGATCCGTAGATCGATCTTGCGTGTTTTGCTTTGTCCTTCAATACGTCTCGCAGGTCTGGCGTATTTCCCATGCCTTTTTATTTGAATGGCGTCGGGGTGCGGGCTGAGCTTTTGGCTGGAATGCCTCTCTGTCGCGGCCACGAGGTGGCCGATCAACCACGTCATACATTGGGGATGGTGCTTCCTCCTCCACTCGGGATAGCAACCTGCACTTTGGGTAACTCTTGGAGGGGCGTTCGAGTTTATATTCCTCGGCCGCTAGGACTTCAGTCCATCTGTCATCTAGCAAATCTTTATCAGCTTGAAGCTGTTGCTGCTTTTTCTTAAGGCTATTTGCCGTGGCCATAAGCCGGCGCTTGAAGCGCTCTTGTTCGACGGGATCCTCTGGCACGACGAATTCGTCATCGTCGAGGCTTGCCTCGTCTTCGGAGGGAGGCATGTAATTATCATCCTCCGCCTCTCCATCTGCCGCTCTCTCAGGAGGGCTGGCCCCTCCGTCCTCCTGCTCTAAATCTTGCTGGAGGGGATTGTTGTTGTCTTCGGCACTGTCCGGAGTGCTATTATCTCCGGTGCCGGTATCACCACTTTTGCCTTGGCGGGACTTAGAGCGGTGCCGCTAACGCCGGCGCTTGGGTTGCTTTTTGGAGGGGTCATCCTCCGTTGTCTCATCGCCATTGCCTTCTTTGGGTGTGTCCACCATGTATATATCGTATGATGAGGTGGTTGTCCAGTGCCCTATGGGCAGTGGTTCCTCTTCGTCTCCCGCGTCGTCGTCCATACCGTCAATGTCTTTGGAGTCGAAGTCGAGCATGTCGGTTAAGTCATCAACAGTGGCTACTAAGTGGGTGGTGGGTGGGCGGCGAATTTCTTCGTCATCCGCATCCCAATCCTGCCGGACGTAGTTCGGCCAGGACTCTCCTGACAAGGAGAGAGACCTTAATGAGTTCAGTATGTCGCCAAAGGACGAGTGCTGAAAAATATCCGCGGAGGTAAACTCCATGATCGGCGCCCAATCGGATTCGATAGGAATGGACGCAGGCGGTTCGGAGTCCGTGGCCGGAGAAGGATCCGGCAGTTTGGCAACACGGCTCTCGTGAAGGGTAATGTCGATATTCGGCTCGATCGCTGCTGAGAATACGACCTCCGTGACGTGGTCTATCCACCCGTCCATGGATGGCGCAACTGGCTCCAAATTGAGGCTCGGAGCGGCTGCCGGTGCGATCTCCTGAATACAGTCCGATGGTAGAGCTAACTCGTACTCATCATGACCGCGTGGCGCACAAGGCAGGGGCTCGAATCCGTCGAAGATCAAGTCTCCACGGATATCGGCCATGTAATTTAAGCTTCCAAACCTGACCTGGTGGCCACGGGTGTAACTTTCGATCTGCTCCAAATGGCCAAGCGAGTTGGTCCGCAGTGCGAAGCCGCCGAACACAAAGATCTGTCCGGGGAGAAAAGTCTCACCCTGGACTGCATCGCTATCGATGATAGTAGGAGCCGTCAAGCCTAACGGCGACGACACAGAGGAACTCTCAATGAAAGCACCAATGTCGGTGTCAAAACCGGCGGATCTCGGGTAGGGGGTCCCGAACTGTGCGTCTAAGGTGTATGGTAACAGGAGGCAGGGGACACGATGTTTTACCCAGGTTCGGGCCCTCTTGATGGAGGTAAAACCCTACGTCCTGCTTGATTTATTCTTGATGATATGAGTATTACAAGAGTTGATCTACCACGAGACCGGAGAGGCTAAACCCTAGAAGCTAGCCTATGGTATGATTGTATGTTGTCCTACGGACTAAAACCCTCCGGTTTATATAGACACCAGAGGAGGCTAGGGTTACACAATGTCGGTTACAAAGGAGGAGATATACATATCCGTATTGCCTAGCTTGTCTTCCACGCCAAGTAGAGTCCCATCCGGACACGAGATGAAGTCTTCAATCTTGTATCTTCATAGTTCAACAGTCCGGCCAAAGGATATAGTC
The DNA here is from genome assembly GCF_002162155.2 of Triticum dicoccoides. Classification (NCBI taxonomy): domain Eukaryota; kingdom Viridiplantae; phylum Streptophyta; class Magnoliopsida; order Poales; family Poaceae; genus Triticum; species Triticum dicoccoides. The sequence goes on from NC_041384.1 coordinate 454,167,170, forward strand.
CAGCTTTCCGGAGACCCCCTAATCCAGGACTCCCTCAATCATCATTATTAGAGCATTGTCCCAAGTGAGGAAAGGATGATGGAGACTATGATTCCCCCACAAGTCGGGATGAGACTCCTGACAAAAAAAAGAGGAGAAAAGAGGCCATAAAAAAAGAGAAAAGGCCCAAATAAAAAATGAAAAATGAGAGAAAAAGAGAGAAGGGACAATGTTACTATCCTTTTACCACACTTGTGCTTCAAAGTAGCACCATGATCTTCATGGTAGAAAGTCCCCTATGTTGTCACTTTCATATACTAGTGGGAATTTTACATTATAGAACTTGGCTTGTATATTCCAATGATGGGCTTCCTCAAAATGCCCTAGGTCTTCGTGAGCAAGCAAGTTGGATGCACACCCACTTAGTTTGTTTTGTTGAGCTTCCATACACTTATAGCTCTAGTGCATCCATTGCATGGAAATCCCTACTCACTCACATTGATATCTATGGGCATCTCCATACTACATCATTGTGCAATTGCTGTTTAGCTTCTAATATTAACTTGGTGCTTTTAGGTACATATGTCATTGGTAAAGATCCGCGCTTCGACCCTTTCTGAGTATGGGCAATGAGGTATCCATGAACCAGCATCAAGTAAGGAAGCTGATAAAGATTGTTACTCCCTCCGTTCACTTTTATAAGTCATTTAAGACAACTCAAAATAGGCTATTTTGTATGTTGTCTGAAATGTCTTCAAGGACTTATAAAAGTGAACAGAGGGAGTAGTAAAATGGGTCAAAAGATGGCAATTAAACTATTTGTTTACACTTTATCCAAGACAACAGCGAACTGCAAGATGGTAAGTAAGAACTCTGCAGCCTTCTTTTTACTTCCCATAATGAGTTGTGTTAGATGACAATGTGTGAATCTTTTTCCTTTGCAGTGGTTCCCAAAGCAGTTTACTCAAGATTACCTCTCAAACTACATGATTGGTGGGCATGCAAAGGTTAAAGTATTTCTACCAGAATACGATGATTATCTAGATGTTTTCATGAAGACCGTGAAGGATGGGCGGTCGGCCATCACAAGGGGTTGGACTAGAGTCGTGCGTGCCTTCTGCATGGAGTAGGGCACAATATGGGCATTCCGCTTCACCTTATTCAGCAACCAGGATGTATTTTGCCTCTTTCTTTACCGTCTTTAATAGTACAAGTATACAACTGTGGTTCATCATTCTTTATTTGGTTCTTATGTAATTCTTGAACATATGTACCTATGAATTGAATAATGCATTGGTTGTTTGAACCTGATGGATATGAATAAAGCTATAACATACATTCAAATTCAAATCCGATACAATTTGAAATAGCAGCAATTAAATTAAAGTGAAATTAAGCTCTGCGGGTCATTACGGCACACACGGTTGGTAAAACACAAACGTTTGTGATATACACCATAATCCGACATGGTTCACAGAGAGGAAACGTGTGCAAGCATGCACACAGTTGCCATTTGCAAAGCGTGTGCGATGTCAGACAATATCACAAACGGTGGGGGAAAACTAAACGCTTGTGATAGTTTCCTTATTGTACACGATTCGCAACCATGAACTGTTTCTGATGTGGTATGCATTGTAAACGTTACACCACAAAATAGTGTGTGTGATAGTTTTCGTGTACGACGATGTTACGACAGTCTGATGTTTCATAATCATGTCCGACACTCGTACGACGATTAGCTAATCTTCTTAATTAGCTATCGCATACGGTTTGGGGAAAGCGAATTTGTGTGATTGTTTGCTTATCATACATGTTCTATAATAGTGAACCATTTGTGATGGGCCATGCATCATAAACGTAGCACCGCAGAATACCGACTACGATGGCAATGCAAGCACAAACGAGTAGCGAGTACTGTATATGCATCAAGGCTCCCTATCCGTGGCGGTTTATGGGTCGTGTGGGAAGGAACCCCCCCCCCCTATCGCCCACACTCACTTGGTGATGGTTCCAAATGTCGTCTCGGAAAGGGGTTAAAAATAGTTTGTATAGCACCTTGAGGGAGTCCTGGACTAAGGGGTCCTCGGGCGTCCGACCTATTACATATGGGCCAGACTAATGGGACGTGAAGATACGAAGACCGAAGACTCTACCCATGTCCGGATGGGACTCTCCTTGGCGTGGAAGGCAAGCTTAGCGACCAAACATGAATATTCCTTTCTCTGTAACCGACCTTGTGTAACCCTAAATCCCTCCCGTGCCTATATAAACCAGAGGTCTAGGTCTGTAGATAGGGCAAAGAATCATCATAACCATAGTCCGGCTAGACTTCTAAGGTTTAGCCATTACGATCTCATGGTAGATCAACTCTTGTAATACTCATATTCATCAATATCAATCAAGCAGGAAGTAGGGTATTACCTCCACAAAGAGGGCCTGGACCTGGGTAAACATTGTGTCCCCCGTCTCCTATTACCATCGATCCTAGACGCACAGTTCGGGACCCCTACACGAGATCCGCCGGTTTTGACACCGACATTGGTGCTTTCATTGAGAGTTCCACTGTGCAGTCGTCAAGAGGTTCGATGGCTCCTTCAATCATCTACAACGATGTTGTCCAAGGGGAAGTCTTCCTCCCTGGACAGATCTTCGTGTTCGGCGGCTTCGCACTGCGGGCCAACTCGCTTGGCCATCTAGGGCAGATCGAAAGCTACACCCCTGGCCACCAGGTCAGATTCGGAAACTTGAACTATGTCGTAGATATCCGCGGAGACTTGATCTTCGACGGATTCGAGACCACGGCAGCCGCTCCTAGCCACCATGATGAACATGACTTAGATCTATTATCGGTCCATACCCAGGAAATTACACCTGAAGCCACTCTGGCCTTAGAGCCAGAGCAAGTCGCGCTGCCCGAGGACAGGAAGCTCAACCTCGCCACGGAAGCCACAGACTCCACGGCGTTGGAGCCACGCACAGACCTAACTTCCGGTAACGCATGTGTCATCGGAACATCGAACTCATTCCCGGCTATAGGTTTCGAACTATGCGCGTCCGCGCATATCAAACAGGATCGGTCCTTGATCGCCGAATTCAGTGCCGCGGACATCTTCCGACACTTGCCCTTGGGCGACGTGCTAAACTCGTTAAGAGCACTATCCTTAGCGGGGGCTCACAGTCGAACTGTATCCAGTTCGAACTGGAGATTGATAATAGAGAATTTTGCTTCCCACCCACCGCCCACTTCATACACACTGTCGAAGACTCAACCGACATGCTCGAATACAGCTCCGAAGACATCGATGGTATGGACGACGATATTGATGAGGAGCTGAGCCAGGACCCGTCGTTTACCGAACACCAGATAGCCACCTCTTCCAACGACGTATACATGGTGGATACACCTAAGAGAACTAACAACAATGAGAAAGAAGATCCAGTCGAGGAAAAACCTCCTATGATACAGCCAAAACACCAGCGTCAGCGGCGCCACTCTAAGTCGCGTCATGGAAGAGACAATGATACTGGTACAGGGGAAAATAACACTTCGGAAGGTGTCGAAGACAACACAGACCAACTGCTGTACAAAACAAACGGGAAGACGGGCAAGTCAGCCCTGACGAACAAGCACGCACGACGACTCGGAGGACAGTAATTACCTTCCGCTCTCCGAGGATGAGGCAAGCCTCGGAAGTGAGGATTTCATCGTGCCTGAGGAACCTCAAGAGTAGGAGCGCTTTAAACGCCGGGTGATTTCCACTGCAAGGAGCCTGAAAAAGAAGCAGCAGCAGCTTCAAGCTGACCAAGATCTACTCAATGATAAATGGATCGATGTCCTAGCAGCCAAAGAATATGGCCTCAAGCGCCCAGCCAAAAGCTACCCGAAGCGCAAATTGCTACCTCAGTTCGACGACAAGGAGCAGGAACACACGCCACCATCAGGCAATGCGGCTGACCGACCACCACGTGGTCAGGGTAAAGCGGCAACTCAAGCCGAACACCATCCAGCCCCGCCTCATCATAAAGGCAGAGGCAAAACAGCTCAAGGTCACCCATATGACCTTCGACGGGACCTAGACAACAGAACAAGACATGCCAGATCAATCTACAGATCGCAAGGACGTGCCCCAACACGTGACGACGGCCGTCTAGTCGGACGAAACAAGCCTAGTCACCCCCGGGCCAAAAACCGCAGACTGGCTCCATCGGAGCTACGTCGCAATGTGGCCCAACATAGAGGCGCCGCACACCCTCTTTGCATCACAGACGAAGTAATGGAGCATGAATTTCTAGAAGGGTTTAAACCCATAAATATCAAATCATATGACGGGACAACTGATCCCGTGGTATGGATTGAGGATTTCCTCCTCCACATCCATATGGCTCGTGGCGACGACCTTCATGCCATCAAATACCTCCCATTAAAACTCAAAGGTCCAGCTCGGCACTGGTTAAACAGTATGCCCAAAAATTCTATTGGCGGTTGGGAGGATTTGGAAGACGCCTTCCGTGACAACTTCCAAGGCACATATGTCCGGCCGCGAGACGCTGATGACTTAAGCCATATAGTTCAATAGCCAGGAGGCTCTGGGCTAGGTTCTTAGTTAAAAAGAACCAAATCGTTGACTGTCCGGATGAGGAAGCCCTAGCAGCCTTCAAGCACAGCATACGGGACGAGTGGCTCACCCGCCACATCGGTCAAGAAAAACCAAAAACCATGTCAGCCCTTATCGCTCTGATGACCCGCTTTTGCGCAGGAGAAGACAGCTGGCTCGCTCGTAGAAGCAACAGGGCCAATGATCTGGGCACTTCCGAAGCCCGAGACGGCAATGGCAAACCTCGACGCAGCAAACACAAACATCGCAGTGATAACCAAAGAACTCGCGACACAGCGGTCAACGCCGGATTCAGCGGCCTCAAAACCAGTTAATGGAAAAAGCCATTTAAGGCAAATAGAGACGAGCCATCCACCTTAGACAAGATATTGGATCGACCCTGCCAGATTCATGGCACCCCCAATAAACAAGCCAATCACACCAAAAGAAGATGTTGGGTCTTCAAGCAGGTCGGCAAGCTCAACACCGAACATAAGGGGAAGAGGCCGCCAGGCGATAACAACGACGAAGAGGCTCACCAACCAAATACCGGGGATCAGAAGCCATTTCCCCCCAAAGTGAAAACAGTGAACATGGTCTATATGACACACAACTCTACAGGGGAGCAGGATAAACACTCCCTCCGGACCGAGGACAGCACTACGACAACCTCAGCTGAAGAACAAGGTGGTCTCATTAAACCGCATACCTTGTTGGCCATTAAGCCACCAATTTTGAAGCAGGACTAGCAGCTCGGCTTCCGCCGTCCGCCTCATATACCTGCGAAATCTGTACCACGCATACATAACTACGCACTTCAAATAGCCTGGGCATTGGTTGAAGCACAATAAGGGCGGGTCTACAAGTACTCCCATAAACTACTCCCCCTTTCCTTTTTTTCTAAATTACTCTTTCTTTTTCCGTTATCCTTTGCCACAGGTAACACAAAGGCTGGTCATCTCATGGACTGTATCAGAGTCCGGGTTCATAAAATCCACCCAAAGGCCACTCCTGTTAAGGAGCCCCTCCACCGAGGAAAGACGGCGCAGACGTGCGACCGGAGGTCCAAGATAACTTTTTGTAGACCGCACTCTCTATTTTTTGAGCCTGTAAAGTGCATGTTTCCTCAGCCGCCGACCCTGGCATGTAAAATACCGGGGTTGTGGCATTATTATCTATAAAATGACAATTGGCATGTCACTCAAGTTCTCATGAATATACTCCATATCCGGTATTCACTTTTCTATAAAGAACCGAATTTTGCTCCTTTTGGTTGTTTCACACACCCACCCCGGCATACCTTGCCAGGGGCTTGACATAGGAACAAAAGGAGTTGCCAACAAAGTTCGAACAGCTTCATAGCGTACTTCGGTGTCGTGAGTTCAACCTTATATGCATCAGCTCTGAATCATGTCTTGGATAAATAGTTGGGTCACCCGGCTCCTGTGCTTGCTACCTTACGTTTCGCTCTATCAGCTAGCTAGGGTAGTAAAGGGAGAACTACTGCGATTGTGTTTCTGGTTCATCTGGTCAAAACACCTCGGTAGAGAAAGCTGAAAACTGACTTTCATGATGCGGCGAGAGCTGGTCAACCGCTCGACGATTTAACGGGATCTTTCGCGATCCCCCCGTATTATACGGAGGACCTCCTTTTCAGGTCACATGTGTAACGCACCGCATTGGCATAACCGAGTACATAACAGGGTCTATATCGTAGATCCACCATAAAACTCATATGGCTAAGTGAAAGTGTTAATGTCCTATAGTCTGATTGCCTAGTTCACCACATTGACACCTCCTTTTTGGACCAAGACGTTGGGTTAAGAGTGATCAATTGCTTTTCCAAACACCCCCGTATTTCCTACGAGGGGGCTGAAGCCGACGACTGGAAATCTTTCAAATTATATAAAAGACGGCCACACAGGAGGATTCAAAGCTTTTACGCAACTCTAAAATAAAATTTATTTATTACATAAATATTGTCTTTCACAATGTTAATACATCTCACTCGAATATCATATCCTTCGAGCACTGACCCTCTATCAATCGGTAAGCCTCTAAGACATCTTCAAAATAATGCTATGGTGCGTGATGGTCCTCGCCCTTGGGTGGACTCTTCGCAGCAACATCGATGGCTTTCATCTTCGTCCAGTATGTTTTCACACGGGCAAAGGCCATCCGTGCACCTTCAATGCACGTTGATCGCTTAATAGCATCGATACGCGACACCGCGTCAGCAAGTCGCTGCACCAACCCAAAATAACTATCCGGAATTGGCTCGGTCGGCCATAGCCAGACTACGACGTCTTTCATGGCAACGCCGGATAGCCGGTGCAGCTCGGCCCATTGGGACATCTACTCATTTAGCAACAGCGGGCGCTTTAACGTACCAAACTGCAACCAGAAAAGCTTCTCAGTTGCATACCCTTCTTGCACTTGGTAAAACTGCGCCGCACCAAAAGCACTCTTCGGCAAATCCAACAAAGTATCTGGAGAACTACACACTTGATTAAGCGGGGCATAATCCGGATCGCCGAACTTAGTTTGTAATAAAAAGGGCTTACCAGCCGTGATCTCCCCAGCTTGCCGGATCTCCTCCCGGGCCGCTCTAGATTCAGACCGGGCTTCTTTCGCCTCTTGTAAGGCCTTGTCACGATCAACCATTTTGGCCTTATTATCCCTCTCGAGAAATCCGCAGCGGCTAGCGGCCTCCTTTAGCTCAAGCATCATTGAGGATATTTTCTCCTCGCATTGGCATCAAGCAGCTTGTTCGGCCTTTAACTCGGCAGATGCCTTTTCGGCAGCCGCATTACTCACCCGGGCCTGCTCCTTGGCCCGGGCTAGCTCAGCTCAAAGGATCTCGACGGCGGCAGCACCATCTGCAGATACGTATTTTTTATTACACAATTTTTGCATCATTCTTATGTTGTAAACACGTGCATATTATGACTACCTCAAATACATACCTTGTGCCTCGTCAAGTCGCCTGTTGATAAGCATGATATCCTTATCCGCCTCATCAATCTTGTGTTGTAAATCCGCAACCTCTATAGACCGAGCAGTCACCGGGGAGGCCACAGCCTGCGTTTCAATTAACCAGATTATCTCATAGGCATATCTTTTGATCCTCTGATCACCCCCTCGGGAAGCCAGTCAGAGTCTCAGCAGCTACTATCTATACACAGGTGTATTCTATGAATAAAACACAATTGAGCATATTACAGTACAAACCTCGAAGCCTCTTAGCAGGCCCACGAAGGCCTCATTCAATCCGCTCTTTGCAGACAAGACCTTTTCAACCATCGTGCCCATCAAGGTACGATGTTCCTCTAAGACGGACGCCTGCCGTAGCATGTTCGTCAATATATCCGGCGCCCTGGGTCTCCGGAAGCTGATGTAGGAGTACGGCCTCTCTTTGAAGGGATCTGTTTATTCGTATTCGGCGGTAGACCGGACTGTTCGGGGCCTTCAGTGTTGGTCCCCGGACCCTGGGTCACTGAAGCATCACCTTCGGGTAGGGTCATCATCATCCCTCGCACCACTTGTTGGTTGGGGGAGACCCTCCGCGACGACACCTCGAAGTCGTCCGCCCTGTTGGGCGAGGAGACCTGTGGAGGCGTCTCGCTTTCTATCATCTCCGGAAGAGGATCCCCCGAGGAAGAGGATTGTTGAAGAAGACTGCATGCCAAACTGCAAAAAACATGTACTCTAGACGTTACAAGAAAGGAACGGGACATGTTTAAAACACCCTTGTTCACTTAAGGTTCGGCCTGAGACTTGTCCTCGTCATGGGACTGTGTGATGACATCGTCCTCCAAGCCCGAGCCACCCGACAGAGGCATCTTGCCTCGCTTAGGAGCCTTTTCCTCCCAATCTTCGGAGGTGACCCTTTTCTTTCCATGGGGAGAAGAGAAATTGACCTCCCCTTCATTTTTGTCTTCAGACAATGGAATCTTGATTCCTCTGGACACAATATATGATATACCTTCGGGATGGAGGCCATCTTTGGTCTTCTCCGCCTTGCCCTCCTTTATAGGCATCTGGTATGGTGCCAGCATCCTTGTTAAAACGGGATCCGCTGAGGCTTCGGGAAGGGGAGCCGAACACCTAATTAGTTCCGCTTTCTTTATCCAGCCCTGGAATAAGATAGTTTGCTCAGTAACGTATCACAATATACTTAACTACAAAGTGTTCAAAAGATGAGTGCTTACCAGGGTATCCGGACAGTTGCAGTCAAGGCCGATGTCTTCGGTGGTGTCAGGCCAATGTTTTCGTTTCCCAAAGAACATCTTCCACATCCCTTTGTGTGTAGCACCGAAGAAGTGTTGGAGGGTTCGTGGCCCTTCCGGATTAAACTCCCACATACGGAGAGGCCTGCGCTGGCAGGGCAGGATTCGGCGGATCAACATTACTTGAATCACACTGACAAGATCGATGTCCCTCTCAAGGAGGGTTCGGATGTGGCTCTGTAGAGTCCGCACTTCATCAACTAATCCCCAGTCCAGCCCCTTATTGACCCATGACGCAAGCTGTAATGGTGGGCCGGAACGGAATGCGGGTGTAGCTGCCCACTTGGTGTTGCGGGGTTCCGTAACGTAAAACCACTCTCGCTGCCATTGGTTGGAAGTTTCAGTGAAAGAGCCTTTTGGCGAGGGAGTGTCGGTAAGCTGGCTTACTACAGCACCGCCGCACTCCACCTGTTCCCTGTCGACTACCTTTGGCTTCATGCTAAAAGTCTTGAGCCATAAGACGAAGTGTGGGGAGATTCGAAGGAAGGCCTCGCATGTGACAACAAACACCGAGACGTGAAGGAGAGAATTCGGGGCTAGATCGTGAAAATCTAGTCCGTAATAAAACATTAGCCCCCGGACGAAGGGGTGAAGGGAGAACCCTAGCCCACAGAGGAAGTGAGAGATGAAAACAACCCTCTCGCCAGATCTAGGGGTCGGAATAACCTGTCCTTAGGTAGGAAGCCTATGGTGGATCTCCGTGGTCAGGTATTTGGCCACCCGAAGCTTCGTAATATCCTCCTCTGTAATGGAGGAAGCCACCCATCAGCCTTGAAGGCTGGGTCCGGACATGTTGAGGAAATTTGAAGCGACGAAGTCGAACCTTGGGTGCTAGAACTCGAGGTTGGAAAGGCTGAAGAGAGGTTTGGCATAAAAAGACGGCCCTAGGTTCCTTTATAAAGGCAGCAGGGATTGGGCGCCTCCTCCTGAGCCTAAAAACCTGCCTATTCCTAAGGAATCTTTCCAACAGAACGGTTGGGTTACCCACGCTCGTATTAATGAGAACCCTCAATAAGGGGATGCGATCTCTGCTTCGACGGGACGTGCCAATAGCAACCACGCCTCGAAACGTGGAACGGCGGGACATGAAACGGTTTGAAATAAATAACCGGGCGAGCGTGATGCCACATTATAAAAGTTGTCGGCAGATTGGTCTCGAGAAATACTATGCTCTCTATGGTTGTGGTACTTATGTTACAGGTCCGGACACGTTCGTTTCATCCGAAGACTATCTTGGAGTATCCGAAGAGGGGAACCCGCCTTGCAATGCCGAAGACAATCTGCGCGTCGGACACCTCGTCATTGAAGCCTAGTTCAGGGGCTACTGAGGGAGTCCTGGACTAAGGGGTCCTCGGGCATTCGACCTATTAGATATGGGTCGTGAAGATACAAAGACCGAAGACTCTACCCATGTCCGGATGGGACTCTCCTTGGCGTGGAAGGCAAGCTTGGCGACCAAACATGAAGATTCCTTTCTCTATAACCGACCTTGTGTAACCCTAAATCCCTCCCGTGCCTATATAAACCGGAGGGCTAGGTCTGTAGATAGGGCAAAGAATCATCATAACCATAGTCCGGCTAGACTTCTAGGGTTTAGCCATTACGATCTCGTGGTAGATCAACTCTTGTAATACTCATATCCATCAAGATCAATCAAGCAGGAAGTAGGGTATTACCTCCATAAAGAGGGCCCGAACCTAGGTAAACATTGTGTCCCCCGTCTCCTGTTACCATCGATCCTAGACGCACAGTTCGGGAGCCCCTACCCGAGATCCACCGGTTTTGACACCGACACACCTCGTTGTACCAGTGAGTGTCTTCATGAACATCATCCTTATCACTAGGTGAATGTTCATTGCCAGATTGAGTTTCGGCATCAGAGATAGAGACATCATTATTATCTTCAGGAGGTTTTTCTATTGCAGGTTCACCATAGGTATGCAAAGTCCTATCATTTTTCTTTTTCTTTTTCTTTTTAGAAGGACTAGGTGTATCGGTGTTAATTCTTTGAGAGCCTTGTTCAATTCTTCTAGGGTGTCCCTCAGGATAAAGTGGTTCCTGAGTCATTCTACCTCCTCTAGTCATTACTCTAACAACATGATCATTTATGTTATTGTTCATTTCATCAAGCAATTTTCTTTGAGATTTAGCAACTTGCTCTAACTGAGTATGAACCATAGAGGCATGTTTTCCTACACCTCTAACATCATTAGAGATTGTAAATAACAAGTCACTCAATCGAGCAATCATATCGAAGTTGTATTTCAATAGTTTCATAACATTTTCATTGAAGTGATCTTGCTTTCTAATATAATTATTGAACTCATAAAGGCATTGACTAGGATGCATATTATCAGGGTTGTCCCTTTCATCAAATTTCATTAAAGAGTTTACCTCTACCACCTTCGGTGGTGGCGTATCAAGTCCATGTATTTCTTCAATAGGAGGTAAATTTTTGACATCTTCAGCTTTAATACTTTTTCCTTCATACATTTCTTTGCCTCTTGCATATCTTCAGGACTGAGATATAAGATACCCCTCTTCTTCGAATGGTTTTAGGTGGTGGTTCAGGAAGAGTCTAATCATCATAATTTTTCATATGTTTTTCAATAATTCCTCGGCTTGTTCAATAGTTCATTCCCTAAAAACATAACCAGCACAACTATCTAGGAAATCTCTAGAAGCATCGGTTACTCCATTATAGACGATATCAAGTATTTCATTTTTCTTAAGTGGATGATCGGGCAAAGCATTAGGCAATTGGAGGAGCCTCCCCCAAGCTTGTGGGAGACTCTCTTCTCAATTTGCACAAAGTTAAATATTACCTGTAAGGCAACTTGTTTCTTATGAGCAGGAAAATGTTTTTCAAAGAAGTAATAAAAAAACATATCTTGTGGACTACGCACACAACCAGGAGCAAGAGTATTGTACCATATCTTAGCATCGCCCTTTAATGAGAACGTAAATAACTTGAGGATATAATAGTAGCATTTTCTCATCATGAGCAAAAAGGGTGGCTATATCATTCAATTTAGTAAGGTGTGCCACAACAGTTTCAGTTTCATAACCATGGAAAGGATTAGATTTAACCAAAGTAATTAACTCTGGGTCGACAGAGAATTCATAATCCTTATCAGTAACAAAGATGGGTGAAGTAGCAAACTTAGGATCACATTTCATTCTAGCATTCAAAGATTTTTCTTTCATTTTTCATAATAACTTCTTAAGATCATCTCTATCATTGCAAGCAAGAAAGTCTCTAGCTATCTCCTCATCCATAACATAACCTTCAGGTAACTTACGCATTTCATATCTAGGAGGGCTAGGTCTACTAGGTGTTTCAAGATTTTCAGTTTCAAGTACTTCATTAGTTTCAATAATTTCATCAATTTTAGCATGCTTAACATCTTTAGCACTAGCAAGTTGTTCATCAAGAATTTCACCTAGTGGCACATCATCATTAAGCAAGGTACTAGTTGAAGGAAATATGCCATAAAGGCAATTATAAAGTTGTTATATTATATTTCCTTATTCATGATAAAGGTTTATTATTCATGCTAGAATTGTATTGATCAGCAACCTAAATACATGTGTGAATACATAAACAAACACAGTGTCCCTAGTGAGCCTCTACTTGACTAGCTCGTTGATCAAAGATGGTTAAGGTTTACTAACCATGGACATGAGTTTTCATTTGATAACGGGATCACATCATTAGGAGAATGATGTGATGGACAAGACCCATTCATTATCTTAGCATAATGATCGTATAGTTTTATTGTTATTGCTTTCTTCATGTCAAATACACATTCCTTCGACTATGAGATTATGCAACTCCCGAATACCGAAGGAATTCCTTGTGTGCTATCAAATGTCACAACGTAACTGGGTGATTATAAATATGCTCTACAGGTATCTCCGAAGGTGTTTGTTGAGTTGGCATAGGTCGGGATTAGGATTTTTCACTCCGAGTATCGGAGAGTTATCTCTGGGCCCTCTCAGTAATACACATCATAAGCTTGCAAGCAAATGACTAAGGAGTTATTCATGAGGTGATGTACTACGGAACGAGTAAAGAGACTTGCCAGTAACGAGATTGAACTAGGTATGAAGATAACATACTGCTGGACAAAGGGAATTACGTATGCTGTCATAACGGTTCCACCGATAAAGATCTTCGTAGAATATGTAGGAGCCAATATGGGCATCCAGGTTCCGCTATTGGTTATTGACTGGATAGGTGTATCGTTCATGTCTACATAGTTCTTGAAACCGCAGGGTCCGCATGCTTAACATTCGATGACGATACAGTATTATATGAGTTATGTGATTTGGTGACTGAATGTTGTTCGGAGTCCCGGATGAGATCACAGACATGAGGAGGAGTCTTGGAATGGTTGAGGTAAATATTGATATATATATATATATATATATATATATATATATATATATATATATATATATATAGGACGAGGGTATTCGGACACCAGAAGTGTTTTAGGGGGTACTGGGTACTTATCAGGTCACCGGAAGGGGTTCTGCGCACCCCTGGCAAAAGATATGGGCCTTATGGGCCACGAGGAGAAACGCACCAGCCACAAGGGGCTAGTGCGCCCCCCATATGGGCCGGCCTAAGGAGGGGAAGGAAAGGGGAGAAGGGAAAGGAAAGTGTTGATTAGGATTCCCACTTCCTTCCCTCCCTCCCCCACCTCTTTCCTTCTCCCTCGGTTAAAAATGGCAGGGGGCGCCACTTGGGGAGGACCCCAAGTAGGATTCGGCCTACTTGGGGTGCCTCCTAGTAGCCTCCCCTCTCCCTCCCACCTATATATATGTGGGGGCGCCCTAGCACACACAAGATCAATTGTTAGCCATGTGCGGCGCCCCCCCTCCACCGTTTACACCCCCAGTCATATTTTCATAGTACTTAGGCGAAGCCCTACAGAGATCATTTCACCATCACCATGTCGTCTTGCTGATGGAACTCATCGACTACCTCGACGTCTTGCTGGATCAAGAAGGAGAGGGATGTCACCGAGCTGAGCGTGTGCAGAATGCGGAGGTGTCGTGCGTTCGGTACTTGATCGGTTGACGTGAGGAGAAGTTCGACTACAACAACCGCATTGTGAAATGCTTTCGCTTACAGTCTACCAGGGTACCTAGACACACTCTCCCACTCGTTTCTATGCATCTCCATGGATAGATCATTGCGTGTGTATAGAATTTTTTTTGTTTTCCATGCAACGATTCCCAACGGTGGTATCAGAGCCAGGTTTATGCGTAGATGATATGCATGAGTAGAACACAAAGAGTTGTGCGGGGTGATAGTCATAGTGCTTACCACCAATGTCTTATTTTGATTCGGTGGTATTGTGGGTGAAGCGGCCCGGACCAACCTTACATGTCCATGCACATGAGACCGGTTCCACCTACAGACATGCAACTAGTTTTGCATAAAGGTGGCTGGCAGGTGTCTGTTTCTCCTACTTTAGTTGAATCGAATTTGACTGCGGCCGGTCCTTGAAGAAGGTTAAAACAGCAAACTTGACGAAACACCATTGTGGTTTTATGCATAGATAAGAATGGTTCTTGCTAGAAGCCCGTAGCAGCCACGTAAAACTTGCAACAACAAAGTAGAGGAAGTCTAACTTGTTTTTGCAGGGCATGTTGTGATGTGATATGGTCAAGACATGATGTGATAAACATTATTGTATGAGATGATCATGTTTTGTAAGTTATCGGCAACCGGCAGGAGCCTTATGGTTGTCTCTTTATTGTATGAAATGCAAACGCCATGTAATTGCTTTCTATGTGTTAGCGATAGTTGTAGAAGCAATAGTTGGCGAGATGACCGTGACGCTAGCATGGAGATCAAGGTGTCGAGCCGGTGATGATGGAGATCATGACAATGCTTTGGAGATGGATATCAAAAGCACAAGATGATGATGGCCATATCATGTCACATATTTTGATTGCATGTGATGTTTATCTTATTTACATCTTATTTTGCTTAGAATGACGATAGCATTATAAGATGATTCCTTCACTAAATTTCAAGGTAAAAGTGTTCTCCCTGAGTATGTGCCGTTGCTACAGTTCATCGTTTCAAGACATCATGTGATGATCGGGTGTGATAGACTCTACGTTCACATACAACGGGTGCAAGACAGTTTTGCACATGCGGAATACTTGGGTTAAACTTGACGAGCCTAGCATGTACAGACATGGCCTCGGAACACTAGAGACCGGAAGGTCGAACATGAATCATATAGCAGATATGATCAACATAGAGATGCTCACCATTGATGACTACCCCATCTCACGTGATGATCGGACATGGGTTAGTTGATTTGGATCACATATCACTTAGATGACTTGAGGGGTGTCTATTTAAGTGGGAGTTCTTTAGTAATATGATTAATTGAACTTAATTTATCATGAACTTAGTCTTATAGTTTTGCATATCTATGTTGTAGATTAATGGCCCGAGCTATCGTTCCCTTGAATTTTAATGCGTTCCTAGAGAAAGCTAAGTTGAAAGATGATGGTAGCAACAACATGGACTGGGTCTGTAACTTGAGGATTATCCTCATTGCTGCACAGGAGAATTGTTCCCTTGATGCACCGCTAGGTGAAAGGCCTCTTGCAGGAGCTGAAGCTGATGTTCTAAACGTCTGGCAAGCTCGATCTGAGGACTAATCTATAGTTCAGTGTGCCATGCTTTACGGCTTAGAACTAGGACTTCAAAGACGTTTTGAACGTCATGGAGCATATGAGATGTTCCAAGAGTTGAATTTAATATTTCAAGCAAATGCCCGGGTTGGGAGATATGAAGTCTCCAACAAGTTCTATAGCTACAAGATGGAGGAGAACAATTCTGTAAGTGAACACATACTCAAAATGCCAAGAGGGGAAATGCACCAGCCACAAGGGGCTGGTGCGCCCCCCATATGGGCCGGCCTAAGGAGGGGAAGGAAAGGGGAGAAGGGAAATGAAAGTGTGGATTAGGATTCCCACTTCCTTCCCTCCCCCCCCCCTCTTTCGTTCTCCCTCAGTTAAATATGGCAGGGGGCGCCACTTGGGGAGGACCCCAAGTAGGATCCGGCCTACTTGGGGCGCCTCCTGGCAGCCTCCCCTCTCCCTCCCACCTATATATATGTGGGGGCGCCCTAGCACACACAAGATCAATTGTTAGCCGTGTGCGGCGCCCCTCTCCACAGTTTACACCCCCGGTCATATTTTCGTAGTACTTAGGCAAAGCCCTGCGGAGATCACTTCACCATCACCATCACCATGTCGTCGTGCTAACGGAACTCATCTACTACCTCGACGTCTTGTTGGATAAAGTAGGCGAGGGACGTCACCGAGTTGAACGTGTGCAGAACGCGGAGGTGTCATGCGTTTGGTACTGATACATCTCCAACATATCTATAATTTTTGATTGTTCGATGCTATTATATTATCTGTTTTGGATGTTTTATATGCATTATTATGCTATCTTATATTATTTTTGGGACTAACCTATTAACCTAGAGCCCAGTGTCAGATCCTATTTTTTCCTTGTTTTAGAGTTTCGCAGAAAAGGAATACCAAACGGATTCCAAACGAAATGAAACTTTCGTGATTATTTTTCTTGGACTAGAAGACATATATAGGACTTGGAGTACACATCAGGGAAGTCACGAGGCACCCATTAGGACAGAGGGCGCGCCCAGGGGGTAGGGCGCGCCCCCCACCCTTGTGGGCCCCTCGTGACTCCATCGACCTATTTCTTCCGCCTATTGATACGTCTCCATCGTATCTACTTTTCCAAACACTTTTGCCCTTGTTTTGGACTCTAACTTGCATGATTTGAATGGAACTAACCCGGATTGATGTTGTTTTCAGCAAAATTGCCATGGTGTTATTTTTGTACAAAAATAAAAGTTCTCGGAATGACCTGAAACTTCATGGAGAATATTTTTGGAATATATAAAAAAATACTGGCAAAAGAATCAAGGCCAGGGGGCCCACACCCTGTCCACGAGGGTGGGGTCGTGCCTACCCTCCTGGGCGCGCCCCCTACCTCGTGGGCCCCCTAGTGCTCCACCGACCTCAACTCCAGCTCTATATATTCACGTTTAGGGAGAAAAAATCAGGGAGAAGGATTCATCGCGTTTTACGATATGGAGCCACCGCCAAGCCCTAATCTCTCTCGGGAGGGCTGATCTTGAGTCCGTTCGGGGCTCCGGAGAGGGGAATCCGTCGCCATCATCATCAACAACCTTCCTCCATCGCCAATTTCATGATGCTCACTGCCGTGCGTGAGTAATTCCATCGTAGGCTTACTGGATGGTGATGGGTTGGATGAGATTTATCATGTAATCGAGTTAGTTTTGTTAGGGTTTGATCCCTAGTATCCATTATGTTCTGAGATTGATGTTGCTATGACTTTGCTATGCTTAATGCTTGTCACTAGGGCCCGAGTGCCATGATTTTAGATCTGAACATATTATGTTTCCATGAATATAAGTGAGTTCTTGATCCTATCTTGCAAGTCTATAGTCACCTATTATGTGTTATGATCCATCAACCCTGAAGTGACAATAATTGGGATACTTACCGGTGATGACCATATTTTGAGAAGTTCATGTATTCACTAAGTGTTAATGCTTTGGTCCGGTACTCTATTAAAACGAGGCCTTAATATCCCTTAGTTTCCAATAGGACCCCGCTGTCATGGGAGGGTAGGACAAAAGATGGCATGCAAGTTCTTTTCCATAAGCACGTATGACTATATTCGAAATACATGCCTACATTGCATTGATGAACTGGAGCTAGTTCTGTGTCACCCTATGTTATAACTATTGCATGAGTGATCGCATCCGACATAATTATCCATCACTGATCCATTGCCTACGAGCTTTTCACATATTGATCTTTGCTTAGTTACTTTTCCGTTGCCATTGTTACAATCACTACAAAACTGCTACTGTTAATTTTGCTACCGTTACCGCTACTATCATATTACTTTGCTACTCCCTCCGCTACTATCATAATACTTTGTTGTAGATATTAAGTCTTTCAGGTGCGGTTGAATTGACAACTCAACTGTTAATACTTGAGAATATTCTTTGGCTCCCCTTGTGTCGAATCAATAAATTTGGGTTGAATACTTTACCCTCAAAAACTGTTGCGATCCCCTATACTTGTGGGTTATCACCTATATATTCTCAAATATTCACAAACCAACCAGAAGAGCCACGAAAACACTTTTCCACCGCCGCAACCTTCTGTACCCGTGAGATCCCATCTAGGGGCCTTTTTCGGCATCCTGCCGGAGGGGGATTCGATAACGAAGGGCTTCTACATCAACACCATTGCCTCTCCGATGAAGCATGAGTAGTTTACCTCAGACCTACGGGTCCATAGCTAGTAGCTAGATAGCTTCTTCTCTCTCTTTGATTCTCAATACCATGTTCTCCTCGATGTTCTTGAGATCTATCCGATGTAATACTCTTTTGCGGTGTGTTTGCCGAGATCCGATGAATTGTGGATTCATGATCAGCTTATCTATGAATATTATTTGAATCTCCTCTGAATTCTTATATGCATGATTTGATATCTTTGCAAGTCTCTTTGAACTATCCATTTGGTTTGGCCAACTAGATTGTTTTTTCTTACAATGGGAGAAGTGCTTAGCTTTGGGTTCAATCTTGCGTTGCTCGATCCCAGTGACAGAAGGGGAACCGACACGTATTGTATTGTTGCCATCGAGGATAACAAGATGGGGTTCTATGAACTTAATACTCTAGATGCAGGCATGAGTCGGTCGATGTGTGGAGTAATAGTAGTAGATGCATGCAGGAGTCGGTCTACTTGATACGGATGTGATGCATATATTCATGATCATTGCCTTATATATCATTATAATTATGCGCTTTTCTATCAATTGCTCGACAGTAATTTGTTCACCCACCATAATATTTTCTATCTTGAGAGAAGCCTCTAGTGAAACCTATGGCCCCCGGGTCTATTTTCCATCATATAAGTTTCCGATCTACAATTTTAGTTTCCTATTTACTTTCTTTACAATCATTTACTTTCCGTTCCGTAAACCAAAAATACCAAAAATATTACTTTACCGTTTATCCATCTCTATCAGATCTCACTTTGCAAATAATCATGAAGGGATTGACAACCCCTTATCTCGTTGGGTGCAAGTTGGTGTTTGTTTGTGCAGGTATTCGGTGACTTGTGCATTGTCTCCTACTGGATTGATACCTTGGTTCTCAAAAGTGAGGGAAATACTTACTCTACTTTGTTGCATCACCCTTTCCTCTTCAAGGGAACAACCAACGCAAGCTCAAGAAGTAGCAGGTACTTGATCGGTTAACGTGAGAAGAAGTTCGACTACATCAACCGTGTTGTGAAACGCTTCCTCTTATGGTCTATGAGGGTACATACACACACTCTCCCCCCTCGTTGCTATGCATCTCCATGGATAGATCATTGCATGTGCGTAGAATTTTGTTTATTTTCCATGCAACGATATCCCAACACTAGCATCATCATAAGCATTATCCATAGCAAAACTAGCATCATCAATAACTTGCGACATAACAGGATTAATAGCATGTGGTGGTGTTGCAAGTTTACTCAAAGTACAAGGTGAATCAAGTGCAGAGCTGGATGACAGTTCCTTACCTCCCCTCGTCTTAGAGGGGGAAATCTTAGTCTTGGTATCCTTCAGATTCTTCATAGTGATAAATAGATAATAACCCGAGTGACTCAACAAATATAGCTATGCTCCCCGGCAACAGCGCCAGAAAAAGGTCTTGATAACCCACAAGTATAGGGGATCGCAACAGTTTTCGAGGGTAGAGTATTCAACCCAAATTTATAGATTCGACACAAGGGGAGCCAAAGAATATTTGTAAGTATTAGCAGTTGATAAGTAGCACAATAGTATGATAGTTTTGGTAGTAGTGGTAACAACAGTAGTAACGGTAACAGTGATAGCAATGATTTTGTAGCGATTAAAACAGTAACAGCAGCAGTAGTAACTTAGCAAGAACGATATGTAGGAAATTCGTATGCATTGGTTCGGTGGATTCGTTGGATGATATTCATCATATAACAGTCGTAACCTAGGGCAATACAAAACTAGCTCTAGTTCATAAATATAAGGGTTCCCTAAATATAATGTAGGCATGTATTTCGTAAATAGTCATACGTGCTTATGGAAAGAACTTGTATGACATCTTTTGTCCTACCCTCCTGTGGCAGCGAGGTCCATAAGGAAACTAAGGGATATTAAGGTCTCCTTTTAATAGAGAACTGGAAAAAAGAATTAACACATAGTGAGTACATGAACTCCTCAAACTACGGTCATCACCAGAAAGTATCCTAATTACTGTCACACTAGGGTTTACGGATCATAACACATAATAGGTGAATATGACTTGCAAGATCGAATTTAGAACATAGATATAATGGTGGAAACATAAACGGTTCAGATCTGAAATCATGGCATCCGGGCCCAAAGTGACAAGCATTAAGCATGGCACAGTCATAACAACATCAATCTCAGAACATAGTGGATACTAGGGATCAAGCCCTAACAAAACTAACTCGATTACATGATGAATCTAATCCAATTCCTCACCGACCAGCGAGCCTACGAAATAATTACTCACTTCCAATGGGGAGCATCATGAAATTGGCGATGAAGGAGGGTTGGTGATGACGAAGATCGAAGATCCCCCTCTCTGAAGCCCCAAACGGACTCCAGATCGGGCCTTCCGATGAAGAACAGGAGGCGGCGGCGGCTCCGTATCGTAAACGCGATGAACTTCCTCCTTGATTTTTCTCTCCAAATATGGGTATTTAAGGAGTTGGAATTATGGTCTGTGGGGCCACCAGGTGGGCATAGCCCATGTGGATGCGCTGGGGGGGGGGGTGGCGCGCCCTGGTGGGTTGTGTTGAACCGGGGGGGGCCTTTGGTGGTTCTTGGCTCCAGTATTTTTATATATTCTGAAATAATTCTCCAAAAAGTTTTATTCCAATCCGAGAACTTTTATTTCTGCACAAAAAACAACACCATGGTAGTTCTGCTAAAAACAGCATCAGTCCGGGTTAGTTTCATTCAAATCATGCAAATTAGAATCCAAAACAAAAAGAAAATCATTAGTAAAAGTAGATACGATGGAGACGTATCACATCATTATCCGCGGGGATATATAACTAAAGTTACAAAAATCTTTGCAACTATGGTATCCTACAGTTAAAGATGAACCGTTAAATGAAAAAAGAATTGTGTAGGAATGTAAAAGGTACTCAAGTTAGACACAACACCGAGCTAAGGTTCATTTCAGCGTCTCTCAAAAGTGAAAAATAGAAATTTGAGGAGGATGCAAAACTATGGCAGTAAAATCATTTGTAGTAGTAGTAAAGTTGTGCACATCCTTGTGAGAAGGTGTGTTCACCAGCCAGTTTATTTACAAAGTTGATCTTCCACCACATCATAACCTTGTTTAACTAACCTTGCTTTTGTTGAAGAATGTTCTCATCCGATGATGAGGCCGGTGATGCACGAAGATGCACATGGCAAACGATGGTTTTCTTTGCCGCTAGGTGTACGGTTTGATGACCTCTTGTCACAGCTTCCTGTGCTAGAGCTGAAGCTGCTCAACTCACTGATATCGCACCACTCAATGCCCCCAGCGACAACAATGTTGCCTTGTAAGCAAAGGCCGGAGCCCCTGACCCCAGCCTTCATCACAATGATGTCTTGTGAACAAAGGCCAGAGCCCCTGCCCACCACTCAAGTGTTGCAGCTTGTAATTGTTCTCAACTCCGGCCTACGCTATTGAGGATAATCCTGCCAATGATACACAAGGCGGTGATAATGCGGATGCCAAAAGAAGTCTCGCTTCTAGGCTCCGGATTTCTCTTTACATTTCCTATCCCTTGGCGGCAGCTAGGGAAACTCTTCTTTAGTGAGCTAGTGAATTTGCCATCCTTTTGTCCGCCGCTTCGGTGGCCCATGGCAAAGAAGGGAATGCCGATGCGTACACTCTGGTTAGTAGTTTAGATTAGAGATTTTTAATCCTCGTAGGTGCGGTACTCGGGCGGATGGCGACGCTTCTTCTTTGAGTTTGTTTTCTGGGCTTCTATCCTCCTCGAGTTTGTCCATCTAGATATAGTCGACAGAGCTTCACCATAGATTCCCTCCGTCTTCTTGGGACGAGGCTAGGGTTTCTCATCATATGATGAGATTTGATTTTAGGTGCTTCAGATTATTCAAGGGTTCAACGACGACCACTGTGGCTCCAAGGTGCTGGTCCTTAGGGGCCTGTGCACGAAGACTTCCCGTCTGTCATCGACAAGCACAAGTCGGCTCTGGTAGGATAGCGGCGACAGCGACACGTCTGTGGCTCATTTTGGCGACGGTAGTGGTCGTTTGGTGGTCTCGAAATCTCAATGTAAATAATATGTTTGAGGTGCTTTGTACTTCGGTGAACTTTGGTAATAGATTTGGATCATTTTTGCAACAAAAAAAAATCTCACGTTTACTTGTTCATTCTCAGATATCCGTTGAATTATCTAAAAGGCTAAGTCTATATATTACACACCTAATAATAAATGGGCTATTGCTTCTGGCGGTACATCATCAAAATTGCTACCAAAATTACAAAATATAACCCATCAATGCCATCTATAAGTAATAAAAAAACGTTTCCATAGGGGAATGCCCCGACTGGGCTGGCCCATGCAGTAGGAACCTCGTTTATTGCGCTCTGCATGCTGAGTGAAGACGCGGCATGTCCATTTGGGCCGGCACATGTCCGGGCGGCCTGTTTTTTAAATTATATCTTTTCTTTTTGTTTTCTATTTTCGGTTTTCCTACTTTAAATACTTTGGGACTTCCCAAATGTTCCAAAAATTAAAATAAAAATGATAATTTGGAATAAAATCTTTAATAAATCATATTTGTGTATTTAAAAAATGTTAGTGATTTTGTAAGAAATGTTTGCTTATTGTAAAAATATTCGAAATTTCGAAAACAAATATTCAGAAAAACAAGAATTGTTCATGATTTTTTGAAAAGTTTGTGTATTAAAAAATGTTAATGAAACTGAACAAAAATTGGCCAATTCAAAAAATATTCATGAATGGAAAGATATCCTAAAAATCAAAAACTGTTTGTGACTTACAAAATAGTTTATTTATTCATAACATGTCTGCTGATTCAAGAAACGATCATGAATTTCAAAAAATGTTTGTTAAATCCAAAAAACGTTCGCTAAATCAAAAAATGTTCGTGAATTTCAAAAATTGTTCCAACAATTTCCAAAAAAAATGTTCATCAATTCTAGAAATGTTCACCGATTCAGGAAAATTGTTTGAAAAGACTGTTCACAATTTTTAAACGATGTTGGCAAATAGTATAAAATGTTCATGGATTCAAAAAATATTCTTGATTTTATAAAATATACGAAAATTTATAAAAATGTTCTCGAGTTTAAAAAAATGTTCAGGATTACAAAAATTGTTCATGATTTCATGAAATAGAGAGTGATATTGTATGTCGGTGATGCAGCAAAATGTGGTCATGACCATTGGAGACTATGATCTTTTTTCTCCCCTTGTAATGCATGGGCCCTTTTGCTAATAATAATAAAGAGGATATTGCTTGTGGCGGTACGTCACGAAAACTGTAAAATATTACCCATCAAAGCCACCAATAAATGATAAAAAAATGTTTCATACTAAGGAATCCCTCGCCTGGGACGGCCCATTCAGTAGGGACCTCCTCCTATACTAGTACTACAGGCTGGGAGAAGACGCAGCATGCCCTGTTTGGGCCGGCCCATGTTCGTGCAGCTTTTTTTTTTTGTTAAAATTAAAATGAAATATTTTTTATTTTCCATTTTAGTTTTTTCTACTTTAAATAATTTGGGACTTAAAAAATCGGAAATTAAAAAAAAGATAATTTTGAAATAAAATAATTACTGAATCATAAAATATTTGTGGATTCAAAAATGTTCGCAATTTTAAAGGAATGTTTACTTATTAAAAAAATTCACATTTTTTAAAACAGAATTTGTAGGAAAATAAAAAATATTCCTGATTTTTAAAAAGTTCATGTATTAAAAAATGTTAATGAAATTGAACAAAATTTCGCTAATTCAAAAATTGTTCATGAATGAAAAAATATCCTAAAAATGAAAAACTGTTTGACTTACAAAATACTTTATTCATTCATAAAATGTTTGCTGATTCAAAAAATGATAGTGCATTTCAAAAAATGTTTGTTAAATCAAAAAAATGTTGGTGAATTTCAAAAATTGTTCCACCAATTTCCAAAAAAAAACCTCGATTCTAGAAATGTTCGCCGACTCAAGAAAATTGTTAAAAAATACATTTTTTAAATTGTTAGCAAATAGTATAAATGTTCATGAATTTAAAAAATGTTCTTGATTTTAGAAATTTTCAAAAATATGTAGAAGTGTTCACGAATTTCAAAAATGTTCAGAATTTCAAATATGTGCACGAGATTGAGAAAATGTTCATGATTTCAAAAATTGTTCATGGTTTCACGAAATTGAGAGTGATAGTGTATCTCGGTGATGTTGCAAAATATGGTCATGACAAGCGAAAATTATGAAAAAAAAATCTCCCATTGCAACCCACAAGCCCTTTTGCTACTAATATTCATGATCATTGTATTATTAGTTGTGTTGTCGAGAAGTACAACTTAATTTGCTTGCAGCGGTGGTGCAATACCTTTTGAATGATTATAATACATTAGACCTAATCTATGTTGTTTAATAGAGCTTGTGTCTTTAATTTCCTGTTGCTAGTACCGCCACTTCCTTTTTAGCTTCCGATGACAATTTAATGAGAACCTTGACATCATTCCACTCTTCGATGGTATGTGTGGATCTTTGTGGTTAGCCAGGTCGGTCAGATGCCCTTTGTGGGCGTGTTGTGCCGGTTTTCCTCTGGTTTTTGGCTAATTAACCAAACAATATTTCTCTCTTAGCTAATGAATCAGGAGCCTAAGAGCTCTAATTTTAAAATTTTAATAATAGATATGTGACATTTCACCTCTTAACAAATATCGTGAGATTCATTGGTTTGTTCTTGATATCCATTTGTTGTATATGTATGCTGAGGGCACGGAATCCTCATGTATATATGTGTATATGTGTATGCATTTTTTTCTTGCAATGGAAAAGTACTATCCTATAAAAAGGCGTTCCAAAGCCTTCTAAAAATCTAATCTATAATACCTAAAATAAATAGTTGATCTTCACTAACTCTAATTCTCTCAACATGCAACCCTTCACATCATCAAATGGCCACGTCATCACCCACTAAAACTATTTTGTAGCACATGCATACCCCTGATTTAATTGTTTCATCTCCAATGGTGCGGGGTTCATGCATATTTTTTTATTCACTCACAATTATTTACGGGAAATAATAGCTTTTGATTTAGGTCATTTCGTTCATACAGAATTTATCAGCAATTAATCTTTAAAATCCCGCAGCAACGCGCGGGGAGATCACCTAGTTATATCTAAAATCCATGATATAAACATTTTCGATAGTATGCTAGCCAACAGTAGCAACAAGTAAGTTCATATTTCTCAAAAGGTTTTCCTCCCCTAACCCTAGGCGGTTAGGGCAAACTTTTCCTCCAGACTTCACCGGCGAATCTGTGGGCGTGCCTCCCCTCTGCCTGCTGCTCCGGTAGCCATTGTTGGGGAGAATTCCCATGCCTCTACTCTGGTTAGTAGTTTATGTTAGGGTTTTTTAGTCCTCGCACATGTGGCGCTTCTTATTTGAGTTTGTCTTCCCGGCTTCGATCCTTCTCGAATTTGTCTGTTGTCGACGGAGGTCCGACGTCTCCTTGGGGCGGTGAAGTTAGGGTTTCTCGTCATGTGGCGAGGTTTGATGTCAGATGATTTAGAACAATGCAAGGGTTCAACGGCGACGGCCGCGACTCTAGAGCAATGGTCCTTAGGGGCATGAGTACAAAGACTTCCTAACTAGCATCGACAAGGTCAAAGCGGCTCCGATAGAGGAGCGGCAACAACGGCGTGTCGGCGACCTGTTATGGTGGCATTAGTGGTTGTTCGGTGTTCTTGGAATCTTGATGTAATTTTTATTGTGTTCGTGATACTTTGTGCTTGATGAAATTTTATATAATACTATCAAACATGCCCGCGCGTTGCAACAATAGATAAAAAAACTACACGCTGGCCAAATAAGTATGACTCAATACCCGGACATATGAGCGTCCTTTATTTTAATACGGTGGCTCAATATTTTGTCACTTATCTTTCTTCCGACACTCGCTGATGATGGACGTGATGTCCACATGATCACAATGCATTCGACATGGTAAATCCCAAGGCAATGAGTTTGCCACTGCACAACACACTTGTCCATGTGTAGCGCAAAGAAATGTTTAAAACTTTAAAAATAAATCTTGTCTACCACGGACTACTCCCAACACCTAGACATATAAAGCCTTTCCCAAGACTAGTCAAACAAAGACATAAAGGACTTTTGAAACGGCGAACGGTTTTCTGAATCGACAAACATTTTTTTTAAAATTGGTCATTTTTTAAATTCACAAACATTTGTTTTGTTTAGACAAACATTTATTGAATACATGAATAGTTTTCAAATTCATGAACATTTTTTGAATCAATAATTGTCTAAAATTAGGGCAAAATTTTGAAATTCACAAAAATTTGAATTTGTTTTGAGTATTTTCTAAAATTTCATGGACATTTTTTTATTCACGAATATGTTTTGAATACACGATCATTTTTTCAAAATCAAGAACATGGTTTTATTTCCCGATTTTTTTTTCCAAATTATGATCTTTTTTCTTTTATGGATTTTCGAACTTTTTTGAAACCATGAAAATTTATGATTTTCCAAACTTTTTTTAAATTCATAAACATTTTATGATTTCACAAACATTTTTCTCAAAAGTCACAACTTTTTGAAATTCGTAAATCCTGAATTACTTTAATGAAGAAACAAAAAAACAGAAATAAGAAAAGAAAAGACAAAAAACAAAATGAAAAAAATAGGGGCGCCCCGCCCCATGAACATGTACGTGGGGGAGGAAGTGCGTGAGAGAAAAAGGAGTGGGGAAAAAGCATGGAACCTGGGGTTCGAACCGTGGTCTTCTGGGCAGGAGCACCTAAAAAAGATCTGAGCGCGACGGCAATTTCGAAAAAAAAAAGCCCGAATCATTTTCACTTATGGGTGACATATAGGGTAATATATAGCAACTTTGAAGGTAATTTTTAGACAGACAACCAGAAGCAATACTTGCTTTATTATTAGGTAGAGATAGAGAATAGAGAAATATGATCCTTTCTGCAAAAAACAACATTACTCAATAAAAAGGGTAAGCATAGCATGTGCACAAATAATCTTACAGAAACGAACAATGATGTCCTCTAGCGCTGCTTAAGCGCCAATACTCTATTGACTCTTGGCACTATTATTGGGCCAGTAAGCCAACTGGAGCTGCTTCTCGTGAAAAAGACCCAGGATTTTTGTGACTTCGACATAGCTTCAATGAACACACGTCTTCCTCCAACGCTTTCATGTTTTTTCTTGAAATCTAGCACAAACCATAATACTCAAGAGACGTGAAAGCTATGCCAATTAAACCAGTGGATCAGGTCAGTCTGACCCGATAACATGAAAAGAGAAATCCAAAAATTGTTCATTTGTCATAATGATGTCATTTTCTCCAAGCTGCCAGTCTTCTTCTCTCTCACGCCGTGTCATTCATCAGAGGCCTGTTGATTTTTTGTCTCTCCCGTTTTGAACTTGAATTTTATGCGTCATGCCAAAGGGTCTGGCACAAGTGTTGCAGTTCTGCCGGCCCCTGAGCCGCTGGGCCCTTTGCCGGCGAGGCTTGTCAGAGCAGCTGGTGGGAAATGGTTGGTGAGAAATTTCCGTTCGCTTCTGTTCTACCCGATATCAACATATAAAATGCTGAGTGACTGACGAGGTGGGACATATTTCTTTAGGCCTACCTGCCGGCGGGCATCGCCGAACGGTCACAGCGAAGGCATGATTGGATTAGGTTGCGTTGTGACGCTTTTGGTAGTTGGTGGAGATGCTAAAAGATGCACTGATGTTAGTCTAATGTTGAAGTTACCAAGACACCCCTACGAGCCCTTTGGCCGGCAGGAAATATGTCGCAGACACAGGTCACAAAGTCTCCCATTCACATTCACGGCATATTGTTTGAGTTTGTTTTCAAGTTTACTGTCCTCCGCGGTCATGTTCCTCCGCCGATAATCGCCGGCCTCCTTCTTTTCTTTCTCAAAATGATTCAGATATATTATCAAAGTTCACCAGAAATACAAAGCATCTCAAACGTACTAATAAAAATTACATGAAGATTCTAAGACCATCGAACGACCACTACCGCCGTCAGAACGAGCCGCCGACGCGCCGCTGTCGTCGCTCCCATACTGGAGCCGGCTTGACCTTGTCGGTAACAGCCAGAAAATCTTCGTGCACGTGCCCCTAAGGACCAGCGCCCTAGAGCCACAGTCATCATCGTTGAACAGTAGATCTGAAACACCTAACACCAAATCTTGTCATATGACGAGAAACCCTAACATCACCGTCTCAAGAAGACGACAGGAATCTACGCCGGAGCTCCGTCGACTATGTCCAAATAGACAAACTCGAGGAGGATCGAAATACGGAAGACAAACTCGAAGAAGAAGCGCCGCCATCTACCCGAGCGCCGCCCCTACGAGGACTAAAAAACCCTAACCTAAACTACTATCCGGAGCGGAGGCACCGAGTCTACGGGCTCGCCGGCGAAGTGTAGAAGGGAGAGTTTACCCTAGCCAGCAAGGGGTAGGGGAGGGAGAGAGCCAATCGGCCTCCTCCTTCGCTAGCTTTGTCGGTGGGAATGTACGGGGAAGCCCGATCACTCCTGAGAGACGTAGTTTTCTTTAATGGTGCATTAGGTAGGTCTTCGTTTGGCGATGTCAAGACGATGGTGTCGCCGTCGATGTGGAATAAGGTCTCCCTATCGTCTTCGTCCCGGTGATGCCGCCTCATATCGCCGGGAAGCTTGTGAAAGATTAATCTAGTTCTTCGGGTCTAGCGTCTTATTTTGCGGGTTTGTCTTGATCGCGCTCAGTGGCGGAGCTTGATGAAGATTATTGAGGGGGTGAAGAAGATAAGTTATGCATGAACTCTAAGAAATCTTTCATATTCAAGCCTAATAATATTAGAGGTACACTTAAAAGTTTTCTAGAGTAGGGGGCCAATGGGCCCTTTTGGCCCCCACGAAGCTCCGACACTGATCACATTGTCTTGCAGAGCGGACGACGTTGTTGTACATCTTGGTCCTTTGACTCCAGTTTCAACTGACAAAGGTTGGTCAGTCTTGGCCTCGTCGAAGAGCTTGTGAGGTTTGTGCTCTCCGACTCCGTCTGGTTGGAACTTGGACGTCTATATAGGCTTTATATGTTGTTTTCTTCTCCATGGTGGCGACTTGCTATGCACATCGTGGCCACTGACGTCTTCTAGTCTACAGCAATGACTTTCTGCCTATTGTTTCTACACTCTCTTGGGTTTAAACAAGTTTGCTTCGTTGAGACGGAGGCCCAGAGGCGGTAATGGGCGTTACTCATGGTGCATCGATCGCTGATGGATGTAGGAAGAAGAAGATTTTGGCACCCCAACGAAATCGAAAGAGTTTTTCAATATTTGCAAGAATATATTTCTAAGGATCTATGCTACTTAATCCATGGATTTTTGCCTTTTTTAGAAAAAAATTGACCTTTTAGTCCTTTGCTACTCGAGGCTTAAACTCATGCCAATACTTTACTAAATTTGCATTGTCCTGCAAAGGAGGATACACGACGATAATAAACTGCCAGAGCACTAGTAATTGCTTCGAGATAATATACCCGATGAAGGCGAGTTGGAGACTTTCACACGCTTCAGTTCACATGACATATCCAAATGATAAGAGCATTTCGAGCCACAATGAACTATTTTGACCCCTTATATGTCTATGTGTTGACTCAAACGGGAGCCCAAGGTGCTCTGTGTCGTCCCCATGGGCAACTTAGGTGGCGCCCCTGTCGCCGCTCCTCTATCCTCCTCTCCACACGTCGCCTCGCCACCGTCGATTGGCATTGCCAAGGCAAAGCCGCAGATGGTGGTTAGCAGCATGGGTGCTCGCGCCTCACTTGGGCCTGGAACACTACCCTCCCTTTCTCCTCTCGTCGCGACTTGCTTCCCGGAGCTCAGCTTGTGCCACGGTTGGCAGGATTCGACCGGCTCACCATGCCTTGTCACGCCTTGACTATGGTGTGCGGGGTGGTTCTGCCAGTGTGTGGCGCAACCCCGCTAGAAACTGTACTCTGGACACGTCGCTGGCCGATGGTCGGATCTAATACCACTCGTCTCGGATCTGGTGAATGCCAACACCTTTGGTCCCTTTTGGTGGAATTCTGTAACGCCCTCGATGCGGCTATATCTCCTATGTGTTGAAGCACGACTTAGAGGCATAACCGCATTGAAAGCAATGTCGCAAGTAAGGTAATCTTCACAACAACCCATGTAAATAGATAATAAGGGGAAAGGTACATAGTTGGCTTACACTCGCCACGTCACACAAAGTACATAAATAGCATTACAATCATCCAATACACTCATGGTCCGACTACGGTACCAAAATAAAAGATCATCCCCAACAAGCGACATGGTCCCGATCGCCCCAACTGGGTACCACTACTGATTATCAGGGAAAGACACATAGTAATGGCGTGAGTCTTTGTCGAACTCCCACTTGAGCTCAAGCGCATCATCTGGAACGGAGTCATCGGGCCCTGCATCTGGTTTGGAAGTAATCTGTGAGTCACGGGGACTCAGCAATCTCGCACCCTCGCGATCAAGACTATTTAAGCTTATAGGTAAGGCAAGGTAATATGTGGAGCTGCAACAAGCGACTAGCATATATGGTGGCTAACCTGTTCGCAAAAGAGAGCGAGAAGAGAAGGCAAAGCACGAACGAAGAACTAAAGAACAACCTACGGCAAACATTACTCCAACACCGTGTTCACTCCCCAGACTCCGCCGAGAAGAGACCATCACGGTAACACACGCAGTTGATTCATTTTAATTAAGTTAAGGTTTATGTTATCTACAATCGGACATTAACAAATTCTCATCTGCCCATAATCGCGGACACGGCTTTCGAAAGTTCAAATCCCTGCAGGGGAGTCCCAACTTAGCCCATCACAAGCTCTCACGGTCAACGAAGGATAAACCTTCTCCCGAGACATTCCGATCAGACTCGGCATCCCGGTTCTACAAGACAACTTCGACAAAGATAAAACAAGTCCAGCAACACCGCCCGAATGTGCCGACGAATCCCGATAGGAGCTGCACATATCTCGTTCTCAGGGCACACTCAGATAGGTCAAGCTACGAGTAAAACCAACCCTCGAGTTTCGCCGAGGTGGCCCCGTAGGCTGCTCAGTTCGGACCAACACTCAGAGGAGCACTGGCCCGGAGGGGGGGGGGTTAAAATAAGATGACCCTCGGGCTCCGGAAACCCAAGGGAAAAGAGGCTAGGTGGCAAATGGTAAAACCAAGGTTGGGCATTGCTGGAGGAGTTTTATTCAAGGCGAACTGTCAAGAGGTTCCCATTATCACCCAACCGCGTAAGGAACGCAAAATCCGGGAACATAACACCGATATGACGGAAACTAGAGCGGCAAGAGTGGAACAAATCACTAGGCAAAAGGCCGAGCCTTCCACCCTTTACCAAGTATATAGATGCATTAAGATAACAAGATAATATAGTGATATCCCAACAATAAACAATGTTCCAACAAGGAACGATCTCCAAATCTTCACCTGCAACTAGCAACGCTATAAGAGGGGCTAAGCAAAGCGGTAACATAGCCAATCAACGGTTTGCTAGGACATGATGGGTTAGAGGTTTGACATGGCAATTTATGATGCATGATAAGCAAGTGGTAGGTATCGTAGCATAGGCATAGCAAAAGAGCGAGCATCTAGCAAGCAAAGATAGAAGTGATTTCAAGGGTATGATCATCTTGCCTGCAAAGTTGTGAGAGTTGACTTGATCCTCGTAAGCACACTCAACGGGCTTCTCGTTAGCGAACTTGTCTCCCGGCTCTACCCAAACAAGACAAACAAGCAAAAGGAACACAATCAACCACGTGCAATGCTCCAACAACATGATGCAAACATGGTATGCTATGCGGGATGCGATATGTGATGCATACGCAAGATTTGACAAGGAATGATTGAACCTGGCCTCAACTTGGAAATCCAAGAGTGCCACTGGAAATGTGAGGTGATTTCGGTTGAAATCGATATAAATAACACCGGAATCGGATGCACGGTTTGGAAATGGCAAGCAAAACAAATATGGCAACGGTCTGCGATAAACAGCAAGTAGTCATCTAAATGCATCAAGATAATTATGCTACAGCACTCAAATACGGCAACAAAATACATGGCAGGGATCCACTCATGATGCTTGACAAAAGATGAACACTGAGCTACGGCCAATTCATCCATTAAAAGGTTCAAACAAGCATGGCAAAAATGCAAATGGTAAACAGGTTTCAGACTTGGTGAAATTAACAAAGTCTGGAATTTCAGATCAGGTAGCACACTTTGGAGCATGAAAACTATATGCTACAGGAACTTAACATTGCAAAACAAGGCATGGCATGAAGCTACTCAAAGCACGTAACAAAAGTCCCTAAGTGACCTTGAACCAAAAGGGATCAGAGAATACAATTGCAAGCATGTGAACATGGCAAAAACATAATCAGGTCACAAACTTAGTGAAAAACTGGAGTATGCAAATCTGTTAACGAGTAGGCATGTTTACGAGCTCGATGCACTCACTACAGAGCAAGGCATGACAAACTAAGAATACACCCATCAAGAATACATATCATAGAAGCTAGACATGGCAATAATAACAACATAGCATGCACGGATCACTAGCAACATCCTCGGCAAAATCGCTAATGATTCAAAAATCTGTCGGGATTCACTAAATACCAAAAGTAGAGCTCGATTGACTCAAGCTAGGGTGCTCCGTAAATGCAAACAAAGACATGGATGGATAGAGCACCACAAGATTAACAAATCATCCTTACTGATCATCCTCAAAAGAGGAACGGATCACTAGGAAACAACATGAACATATGGCATATTGATAAAAACAGATCAAGGACTTAGTGAAATTCTAAGTCCCTGAAATCAGCATTAACGAATGCACTACTTTGCAAGATTGTGCTAGTCACCACACACATCACAAAAATACATGGAAAGCACCTCTGTAAATATGGCATGGCATATAATAAAACTCATGTAGAGCTCATGGGCATATCATGCACACATTAATCATGGCAAAAAATGACAAATAGCTAATTGGTGCAGCAGATCTGACAATTATCTCAAATAGCTCTCTTCCAACAGCATTTCGGGCACCAAGATGAGCTCAAATAAAAATGATGCAATGAGATGAAATGATGTGCTCTCTGAGGCGAACATTTTGATATGCTACACGCTCAAATCGGAGTTACAGGTGCAAAGTTATAGCATGATGAAAAGCACAAAATATCTAGGGTTTCGGGGAAAGTCAACCCTTCGGAGTTTTAGATTTGGGATCACTGTAGCTGCAGATCTGGTACTGTAGCCGAACGGTCGCCGGAGTTCGTCGGGGTGGTCGCCGGACTTGGCGTGGAGGAGGCCGGCGGACTTGCCGGTAGCCGGATCCGGCGAGGGGCGGCGGAGGAGGAGAGGACGGGCGGCGAGGAGGCGGGGCCGGCCGCGGCGGAGCTTGCT
>NC_041384.1:454201592-454211173 GCF_002162155.2 Triticum dicoccoides
GGGCCCGGCCTGGGCTACGGCGGGCCCGCGCGGGTGGCGGCACGATGATGTGGGCGCGAGGACGGCGGCAAATGGAGGGTTGACACGTGGCGGCGGCTCTGGGGTCGGACACGTCCGGCCCGGCGGTTTTCGTCCGGCGGCGCGAGGGGATGGGGAGGTGAGGGTTTCATCCGGATTTTTGGGGAAGGAGGCCTTTATATAGGCATAGGAGGAGCTAGGAGAGTCCAAATGAGGTGCGGTTTTCGGCCACGCGATAATGATCGAACGCTCTAGATGATGGAGAGGGTTTTGGTGGGTTTTGGGCCAAATTGGAAAGGTGTTGGGCTGCAACACACACGAGGCCTTCTCGGTCCCTCGGTTAACCGTTGGAGTATCAAACAAAGTCCAAATGGCACGAAACTTGACAGGCGGTCTACCGGTAGTAAACCAAGGCCACTTGGCAAGTCTCGGTCCAATCCGGAAATGTTTAACCCCCACACACGAAAAGAGGTAGAAAGGACCACCGGAGGAGATAGGAGCGCCGGAATGCAAAACGGACAACGGGGAAAATGCCCGGATGCATGAGACAAACACATATGAAAATGCAATGCACATGATGACATGATATGAGATGCATGACAACGACAACAACACACGAAGACAAAAACCCGAACCCGAGGAAAATAAAATAACTTAGTGCTGGAAAAGGCAAGAGTTGGAGTACATATAAGGTAAATTACATCCGGGGTGTTACAACACTCCACCACTACGAAAGGATCTCGTCCCAAGATCTAGGACTAGAAGAACGCCGGGTACTCAGAACGGAGGTGATCCTCGCATTCCCAGGTGGCTTCACGGTCGGAATGGTGTGACCACTTGACTTTGAGGAATTTGATTGACTTATTGCGAGTCTTGCGTTCAGTCTCTTCAAGAATAGCAACTGGGTGCTCACGATAAGAAAGGTCTTCTTGGAGATCAATGTCTTCGAAGTTGACGGTGTGGTCAGGAGTCTTGAAGCACTTGCGTAGCTGAGAGACATGGAACACGTCGTGCACATTTGCAAAGTTTGAAGGAAGCTCGAGTTGATAGGCGAGATCGCCTCTCTTGCTGACGATCTTGAAAGGACCCACGTATCTAGGGGCAAGCTTCCCTTTGATACCGAAGCGATGAGTACCTTTCATTGGAGAGACACGGAGGTAAACATGGTCTCCGATCTCGAAAGCCTAATCACGATGCTTACTATCATAGTAGCTCTTCTGACGTGATTGCGCTGCTTTGAGGTTATCACGAATGACTTTGCACATTTCCTCTGCCTCTGTGATCAAGTCATTTCCAAGAATTTGACGTTCACCGGTCTCTGGCCAGTTAAGAGGAGTACGACACTTCCTGCCATAGAGAATTTCGAATGGGGCCTTGCCCGAACTTGCTTGAAAACTGTTGTTCTAGGAGAATTCGGCGTATGGAAGACAATCTTCCCACTTCATGCCGAAGGAGATCACACAAGCCCTGAGCATATCTTCAAGAATCTGATTGACACGCTCGACTTGACCGCTAGTTTGAGGGTGGAAAGCTGTGCTGAAGCGGATGTTGGTGCCCATGGCCTTCTGAAAAGAATCCCAAAACTTGGAGGTAAAGATGCTGCCACGGTCTGAAGAGATCACCTATGGAATGCCGTGCAGAGAGACAATCCGAGAGGTATAAAGCTCTGCCAATTGAGCTGCAGTGATAGACTCTTTGATAGGTAGAAAGTGAGCCACTTTAGTGAGTCTGTCGATGACAACGAATATAGCATCATTGCACGCTTGGACTTTGGAAACCCAGTCACGAAGTCCATCTCAATGTGGTCAAACTTCCATTCTGGAATGGCAAGAGGTTGGAGGAGACCAGCTGGCCTTTGGTGTTCTGCCTTCACTCTTCTGCAGACATCACATTCATTCACGAATTTAGCAATCTCGCGCTTCATTCGAGTCCACCAATAAGCCTGCTTGAGGTCCTGATACATCTTCGTACTCTTAGGGTGGATGGAGAGGAGTGAATTGTGAGCCTCGTTCATGATAACTTTACGAAGGTCACCTTTGGGCACAACAATACAATCCTCGAAGAAGAGAGTATCCTTGTCATCAAGGCGGTAGCACTTGTACTTGGGTTGACTCTTGGCAATCCCAAACTTCACCTTCTTCACCATAGCATCAAGAATTTGAGCCTCGCGAATCTGATCTTTCAAAGTAGGAGAGACTTGAAGGTTGGTGACGAAACCTTGAGGAACAACTTGCAAATTGAGTATGCAGAAAGCTTCACAAAGCTCGGGTTGGTAAGGCTTGAGAATCAGACTGTTGCAGTAAGCCTTCCTGCTCAATGCGTCAGCAATCACATTGGCCTTGCCTGGAGTATACTCGATACTCGGATTATACTCTTGAATCATTTCGACCCAACGAGTCTGCCTGAGGTTGAGATTAGGCTGAGTGAAGATGTACTTGAGACTCTTGTGGTCAGTGAAAATGTCCACTTTTCTTCCCAATAAGAGATGTCTCCAAGTCAAAAGAGCATGCACAACTGCCGCCAACTCGAGGTCATGAGTGGGGTAGTTCTTCTCGTTGGGCTTCAACTGGCGAGAGGTATAAGCCACTACTTTCTTCTCTTGCATCAACACTACACCAAGACCTTGAAGAGAGGCATCGCAGAAGACCTCGAACGGTTTGGATTCATCAGGAGGAGTCAGAACTGGAGCAGTCACCAATTTCTCTTTCAAAGTGTTGAAAGCGATGTCACATTCCGGAGACCAAACGTACTTGACGTGCTTCTGGAGAAGGTTTGAAAGAGGCTTCGCGATCTTTGAAAAGTTCTCAACGAACCTTCGACAGTAGCTTGCGAGATCAAGGAAGCTGCGGAGTTGCTTCATGTTCTGAGGTGGTTCCCAATTCACAATTGCAGAAACCTTCTCAGGATTCACCGCAATGCCCTTGGCAGAGATGATATGCCCAAGATATAGAACCTCATCGAGCCAAAACTCGCACTTTGAGAACTTGGCGTAGAACTGATGTTCCTTGAGCTTATCGAGCACCAAACGCAAGTGCTTGGCATGATCTTCCTTGTTCTTTGAAAAGACCAGAATGTCATCAAGATAGACCAAAACAAAGTCATTTGTGTAGGCGTTGAAGATGAAGTTCATCATGCGAGAGAAAGTCGGAGGAGCATTGACGAGGCCAAAAGACATGACCGTGTATTCATATGAACCATAGCTTGTTCTGAAAGCCGTCTTGGGAATATCTTGCTCACAGATTCGAATCTGGTGATAACACATACGAAGATCAAGCTTGGAGAATACTTGGGCACCTTTGAGTTGTTCGAAGAGCTCATTGATGTTGGGAAGTGGGTACTTGTTCTTGATAGTCTTCTTATTCAATGGGCGGTAGTCAACACAAAGTCGGTCCGTTCCATCCTTCTTCTTCACAAAAAGAACTCCACAACCCCACGGAGAAGAACTAGGTCGGATGAGACCCATTCGCTCTTGAATATCGAGTTGCTTCTTCAGCTCCTTCAACTCTTCAGGTCCTAGCTTGTAAGAATGTTTGCAAACCGGTTCCGTGCCAGGCTCAAGATCGATGACGAATTCAACTGGCCAGTGCAGAGGCATTCCTGGAAGCTCTTCTGGAAAGACGTCTTGATATTTGCAAACGACTGGAATCTGAGAGATGGCATCCAATTCACCCTTCTCGTTGATGGAAAACAGACGGATGGTTTCATCACGAGCGGCAAAGACAATTACATCCTCAGACGAATGAGTCAATTGAATCTGCCTGGCTGCACAATCAAGCTGAGCCTTGTGCTTAGAAAGCCAATCCATTCCGAGAATAAGATCAATATCCGAGTTACCAAGGACCATTGGAGAAGAAAGAAACTTGTAGTCGCCCAAAGTGATAGTAACATCTAGAACCTCCAGACTTGCACTCAAACGTTTGCCAGGAGAAACGATATCCATTTGTTTTCCCAAATGAGAAGAAACAAATTCATGCTTGGCAAAAAATGGCTTTGACCTGAAACAATGCGATGCACCAGTATCAAAAAGAACTCTTGCAGGAATATCATTAACAGAAAGGTTACCCATGATGACATCTGACGAGTCCTCTGCCTGAGCTGCATTCACCATGTTGACCTTGACGTACTTGGGATTATGCTTGACCACAGTTGTACTTGCCGATCTCATAGGAGGAGGAGGAGGGAGACGCCTCTGATTGAAGCATTTGTTGGCATAGTGACCCTTCTGTTGGCACTTGTTGCACGTGACCTCTGAAAGCGGATGGTGATACAAAGCACTCGATCTTGAAGCTTGAGACGAAGTCTTGTTCTGAAAGCCAGGGTTGGGTGGGTGGGAAGATCCACTGCCACCTTTGCTCTTCTGTTGATAAGGCTGACGGAACGGAGGAGGAGGAAGCCAATACTTTTGCTACTTAGCCACTTGAGTTGAGGAAGAAGGAGTAGCATCTCTGACTCGCTTCTTGGAAGCATCGCACTTCAGTTGAGCAGCCTCTTGCTTCAATGCCATGTTGTAAAACTCATCGTACCTCCTGGGCTCAAAGAGGACAAGAGCTAGCTGGATTTCTTCTCTCAGACCATCCCTGAACTGGTATATCATGCTCTTCTCGTCAGGGACGTCTTGCTTAGCAAAACGGGCGAGCTTCTAAAACATCTTGTTGTAGTCATAGACAGACATAGAGCCTTGCTTCAGGTTGCGGAATTCCTCATGCTTGCTTTCAACCACGCTCTAAGGAATATGATGAGCTTTGAAGTCTTGACGGAATTCATCCCAGGTAATCACACGGCCTCCTCTGGAATCTTTGTACTGTTGAAACCATTCTGCAGCTTCGTCTTTGAGTTGGAAGGAAGCGAACTTGACAAAGTCCCCAGGCCTGACGTTACTGCACTCGAAATGCTTGCATAAGTCCATGAGCCAATTATCAGCGTCAGTTGCCTCAACGCAATTGCTGAAGGTCTTTGGCTGGTTAGCAAGGAACTGGTTGAGTGTAGCAAAGTGATTCTGATTGTTGCCCTGGTTACCTTGGTTCGCTTGGTTGCGCTCTTGAAGAAGTTGCATGATCAGCTGCGTGTTTGCATTGGTAGCGGCCATCACAGCTTGCCATGCCTCCGGAGGTGGAGGTGGTGGTGGCGGATCAGGATTCAGAGTCGTGCGCGTTGGAGGAGCCATCTTGAAGAGGTTGACATCCATTAGCACATTGATAGACAAAAATTGAAGCTGAACCAACGGGTTGAAATTGCAACATATAGTCTTCACATCCGAACAACATGAACAAATGCATTCCAATTGAAATGGTCACATATCCATAAATTGAGAAGCCACTTAGAATTTAGGTAGAGAAATAAAATCAACAAGGTACGGAGCAAGAACGAATACTCGGTAGGGATCACCCAATCTCAAACCAAATATCCGTGGAAGAAGAACTAGAACTACAAGAATTCCCACCTATGAAACTCCCGAACCTTTCCGGTTATGCAATCGGGTGTTGGGGATACAGGGGAAGCATAATATCTCACCCAAATCTAGCAAATCCTACATCCAGCTGTATCCATCCTTCAACACATAACCGAGAAAACTTCGGAAATCGTCTACCTCAACCTTCGAAAAGCATCTGTTATACAAGTTATGGCAATACTCCCGAACTCCCGCCCCAGTACTAGGTGGCATCGAGGTTATCTCACCAACAACTGCATAAAAGAGATTTTCGATGTCGGCGAACTAAACTCAGGTATTGCAGAACTGCAATGATAAAATTATGACGACAACACCTCGGAGCTCAACTCCCCGGGTCACTGCCACAACCCCTAAATGACAGGAGGCACCAAGAACAATGTTCTCGTCACAAATTGATCGGAACGATTCCAAGATACCCGCATGATCCTAAAAAAATTAGTGAAATTTGAGAAGAGAAGAGTAAAAACTCTACGTCAGGATGCCTTACCAGAGTGATGAAGGGATTGGGGAGTAAAAAGAATTCCTAAACTCTCCGATATATAATTCCTAAATGACTCAAAACATTTTTTTTAGACTCAACTCGTCAGCTAATTCGATCAAGCAGTGGGGGCTCCTAAGGTCGGGGAAGGCTCTAATTACCAACTTGTAATGCCCTCGATGCGGCTATATCTCCTACGTGTCGAAGCACGACTTAGAGGCATAACCGCATTGAAAGCAATGTCGCAAGTAAGGTAATCTTCACAACAACCCATGTAAATAGATAATAAGGGGAAAGGTACATAGTTGGCTTACACTCGCCACGTCACACAAAGTACATAAATAGCATTACAATCATCCAATACACTCATGGTTCGACTACGGTACCAAAATAAAAGATCATCCCCAACAAATGACATGGTCCCGATCGCCCCAACTGGGCACCACTACTGATCATCAGGGAAAGACACATAGTAACGGCGTGAGTCTTCGTCGAACTCCCACTTGAGCTCAAGCGCATCATCTGGAACGGAGTCATCGGGCCCTGCATCTGGTTTGGAAGTAATCTGTGAGTCACGGGGACTCAGCAATCTCGCACCCTCGCGATCAAGACTATTTAAGCTTATAGGTAAGGCAAGGTAATATGTGGAGCTGCAGCAAGCGACTAGCATATATGGTGGCTAACCTGTTCGCAAAAGAGAGCGAGAAGAGAAGGCAAAGCACGAACGAAGAACTAAAGAACAACCTACGGCAAACATTACTCCAACACCGTGTTCACTCCCCAGACTCCGCCGAGAAGAGACCATCACGGTAACACACGCAGTTGATTCATTTTAATTAAGTTAAGGTTCATGTTATCTACAATCGGACATTAACAAATTCCCATCTGTCCATAACCACGGGCACGGCTTTCGAAAGTTCAAATCCCTGCAGGGGAGTCCCAACTTAGCTCATCACAAGCTCTCATGGTCAACGAAGGATAAACCTTCTCCCGAGACATTCCGATCAGACTCGGCATCTCGGTTCTACAAGACAACTTCGACAAAGATAAAACAAGTCCAGCAACACCGCCCGAATGTGCCGACGAATCCCGATAGGAGCTGCACATATCTCGTTCTCAGGGCACACTCAGATAGGTCAAGCTACGAGTAAAACCAACCCTCGAGTTTCCCCGAGGTGGCCCCGCAGGCTGCCCAGTTCGGACCAACACTCAGAGGAGCACTGGCCCCGGGGGGGTTAAAATAAGATGACCCTCGAGCTCCGAAAACCCAAGGGAAAATAGGCTAGGTGGCAAATGGTAAAACCAAGGTTGGGCATTGCTG
Organism: Triticum dicoccoides; assembly: GCF_002162155.2. Lineage (NCBI taxonomy): Eukaryota > Viridiplantae > Streptophyta > Magnoliopsida > Poales > Poaceae > Triticum > Triticum dicoccoides. The sequence goes on from NC_041384.1 coordinate 454,208,859, forward strand.
GAGGAGTTTTATTCAAGGCGAACTGTCAAGGGGTTCCCATTATCACCCAACCGCGTAAGGAACGCAAAATCCGGGAACATAACACCGATATGACGGAAACTAGGGCGGCAAGAGTGGAACAAATCACTAGGAAAAAGGCCGAGCCTTCCACCCTTTACCAAGTATATAGATGCATTAAGATAACAAGATAATATAGTGATATCCCAACAATAAACAATGTTCCAACAAGGAATGATCTCCAAATCTTCACCTGCAACTAGCAACGCTATAAGAGGGGCTGAGCAAAGCGGTAACATAGCCAATTAACGGTTTGCTAGGACATGGTGGGTTAGAGGTTTGACATGGCAATTTAGGAGGCATGATAAGCAAGTGGTAGGTATGTAGCATAGGCATAGCAAAAGAGCGAGCATCTAGCAAGCAAAGATAGAAGTGATTTCGAGGGTATGATCATCTTGCCTTCAAAGTTGTCAGAGTTGACTTGATCCTTGTAAGCACACTCAACGGGCTCCTCGTTAGCGAACTTGTCTCCCGGCTCTACCCAAACAAGACAAACAAGCAAAAGGAACACAATCAACCACGTGCAATACTCCAACAACATGATGCAAACATGATATGCTATGCGGGATGCGATATGTGATGCATACGCAAGATTTGACAAGGAATGATTGAACCTGGCCTCAACTTGGAAATCCAAGAGTGCCACTGGAAAGGTGAGGTGGTTTCGGTTGAAATCGATATAAAGAACACCGGAATCGGATGCACGGTTTGGAAATGGCAAGAAAAACAAATATAGCAACGGTTTGCGATAAACAGCAAGTAGCCATCTAAATGCATCAAGATAATTATGCTACAGCACTCAAACATGGCAACAAAATACATGGCAGGGATCCACTCATGATGCTTGACAAAAGATAAACACTGAGCTACGGCCAATTCATCCATTAATAGGTTCAAACAAGCATGGCAAAAATGCAATTGGTAAACAGGTTTCAGACTTAGTGAAATTAACACAAATCTGGAATTTCAGATCAGGTAGCACACTTTGGAGCATGAAAACTATATGCTACAGGAACTTAACATGGCAAAGCAAGGCATGACATGAAGCTACTCAAAGCACTTAACAATATTCCTTAAGTGACCTTGAACCAAAAGGGATCAAAGAATACAATTGCAAGCATGTGAACATGGCAAAAACATAATCAGGTCACAAACTTAGTGAAAAACTGGAGCATGCAAATCTGTTAACGAGTAGGCATGTTTACGAGCTCGATGCACTCACTACATAGCAAGGCATGACAAACTAAGCATACACCCATCAAGCATACATATCATAGAAGCTAGACATGGCAAGAATAACAACATAGCATGCACGGATCACTAGCAACATCCTCGGAAAAATCGCTAACGAGTCAACAATCTGCCAGGATTCACGAAATAGCAAAAGTAGAGCTCGATTGACTTAAGCTAGGGTGCTCCATAAATGAAAACAAAGACATGGATGGATAGAGCACCACAAGGTTAACAAATCATCCTTACTGATCATCCTCAAAAGAGGCACAGATCACTAGGAAATAACATGAACATATGCCATATTGATAAAAATAGATCAAGGACTTGGGGAAATTCTAAGTCCCTGAAATCAGCATTAACGAATGCACTACTTTGCAAGATTGTGCTAGTCACCACACACATCACAAAAATACATGGAAAGCACCTCTGTAAATATGGCATGGCATATAATAAAACTCATGTAGAGCTCAGGGGCATATCATGCACACATTAATCATGGCAAAAATGACAAATAGCTAATTGGTGCAGCAGATCTGACAATTATCTCAAATAGCTCTCTTCCAACAACATTTCGGGCACCAAGATGAGCTCAAATGAAAATGATGCAATGAGATGAAATGATGTGCTCTCTGAGGCAAACATTTTGATATGCTACACGCTCAAATCGGAGTTACGGGTGCAAAGTTATAGCATGATGAAAAACGCAAAATATCTAGGGTTTCGTGGAAAGTCAACTCTTCGGAGTTTTAGATCTGGGATCATTGTAGCTGCAGATCTGGTACTATAGCCGAACAGTCGCCGGAGTTCGTCGGGGTGGTCGCCGGACTTGGCGTGGAGGAGGCCGGCGGACTTGCCGTTAGCCGGATTCGGCGAGGGGCGGCGGAGGAGGAGAGGACGGGCGGCGAGTTCGCGGGGCCGGCCGTGGCAGAGCTTGCTCCAGCCGGCGAGCTGCGTGGCGGCCGCCGGCGATGGCTCGGGGCGGCACGGTGGCCGGGCGCGAGGGAGAGGCGGCGTGAGGAGGCGGG
>NC_041384.1:454212195-454271063 GCF_002162155.2 Triticum dicoccoides
GCGGCCACGGTCGGGCGGCGATGCGGGCCGGGGGGCCGGCCTGGGCTACGGCGGGCCCGTGCGGGTGGCGGCGCGATGATGTGGGCGCGAGGACGGCGGCGAATGGAGGGTTGACACGTGGCGGCGGCGCTCGGGTCGGACACGTCCGGCCGGGCGGTTTTCGTCCGGCGGCGCGAGGGGATGGGGAGGTTAGGGTTTCATCCGGATTTTTGGGGAAGGAGGCCTTTATATAGGCATAGGAGCTAGGAGAGTCCAAATGAGGTGCGGTTTTCGGCCACGCGATCGTGATCGAACGCTCTAGATGATGGAGAGGGTTTTGGTGGGTTTTGGGCCAAATTGGAAAGGTGTTGGTCTGCAACACACACAAGGCCTTCTCGGTCCCTCGGTTAACCGTTGGAGTATCAAACGAAGTCCAAATGGCACGAAACTTGACAGGCGGTCTACCGGTAGTAAACCAAGGCCGCTTGGCAAGTCTCGGTCCAATCCGGAAATGTTTAACCCCCACACACGAAAAGAGGTAGAAAGGACCACCGGAGGAGATAGGAGCGCCGGAATGCAAAACGGACAACGGGGAAAATGCTCGGATGCATGAGGCGAACACATATGCAAATGCAATGCACATGATGACATGATATGAGATGCATGACAATGACAACAACACACCGAGACAAAAACCCAAACCCGAGGAAAATAAAATAACTTAGTGCCGGAAAAGGCAAGAGTTGGAGTACATATACGGTAAATTACATCCGGGGTGTTACAAATTCCTCCATCCCGAGCCATGGTTACTCTTTCCCTTGTTGTAGAGCATTCCTTGTCAAGGGCACAAGGTGGCTTGAGCGTTGATCGGAGTGACTTGTCAGTGCTAGTGTTGCGTCGCATCAGCTGGCGGGTGGCCGCCCCACGGCTCCGATAGGTTTGATTTGGGGGCTTGGTGAGGCATGGTGGGGATGGCCGGTGGTCCTCTGGATGTGAAATGAGGCGTCTTTCCACCTTCTCCGATGGTTTGTTCCGATGTCGGAGTGCAACAGATGGTGGTCCGAGGATTTGAGCCATTGCACGCCATCCCTAGAAGGTGGACCACACGTTTCTCTCTACGGCGGGTGACATTGCGGTGGTGGATTCTATCCATATCTGTGTGGATGGTGTGAAAGGGTGTGGTGGGGAATCCTCGTGATGGCGGTGCTTCAGCAGTGGCATCTTTCTGATGACGATGTGGAGGCTTGATTTGGTGATGGCGGGTGATGACCCATAGATACAGGGGATCAATCGTAGTTCTCTCGAGAAGTAAGAGTGCCGAACCCAACGAGGAGCAGAAGGAATTGATAGGCAGTTTTCAGCAAGAATTTCACTTCAAGTATTGTAAGATAATTTTGATACATGGTTTGATAACAAGATAATTTGTAGTAATATAACAAGTAACAAGATAGCAAAGTGGAGCAAGTGTCTCAATCCTTAATTGTACTATAAGGACAAGCCGGTGGTACTTCTTGTAGTGATTAAAACGCTCTCGAGGACGCATGGGAATATCATCAAGTTACTTTCACCTTCATCGACTTACGTTCATTGCCTTGATAAGTGTTATGTGGGTGGAACAGAGCTAAGATACTGTCCTAACTTGAACAAATACCTACTTATGATTATACTCTCCATGCAAGCATCCACAACTACAAATAGACGTAATTAAGATAAATCTAACCATAGCATTAAACAATTGGATCCAAATCTAACCAGCCCCTTATGGAATAATTCATAAATGGGGTTTAGGTTTCTATCACTCCGGCAACCCATCATCTCCAAACTAACTTCACAATGCCTTCCCTAGGCCCAAAGATGGTGAAGTGTCATGTAAACGACGTTCACATAACACCAATAGAGGAAGAAAACACAAGATAATATCAAAACATTGAACAACGATCAACTTCACATGATTACTAGCAACAAGACTTCTCCCATTTCCTCAAAAACTAAAGAAAGTACTCACAACTCATCATATTTATCATGAACAATGGGTATAAATATATGATTAATAATCTTCACATAATAATCTTCCACGAGTTAAACCAACAAGCATCAATGACAAGGTGTAATCAACACTACTAGCACCCCTAGGCACCAATCCGAGGTTTGATACACAGATTGAACACAAATGATGAACTAGAGTTAGGAGATGAGATGATGTTGATGAAGATGATGAAGATGATGATCCCCACGATGAACAGAGTGTTGGTGATGATGAAGTCTTCGGTTTCCACTCCCATAGGGAAGTTACCCAAGCAGAATCACTCTGCAGGAGAGTAAAAGTGCTCTACCTTTGTTCCACCTCTCGGGCAGTGGCGGGAAGTCCAGAAATGTTTGTGATTTTTTCTAGGGTAAATGGAATTTTATGGCCCAAAGGGTATCGGGATACAAGCCTCCCGAGGCCCACATGGACAAGGGGCGCGACTAGGGGGGTAGACCGCGCCACCTGTCCATGTCTTTACCCATGGGGCCCCTCTGGTACTTCTTTTCTTTAATATTCCTCATATACTCCGAAATAATTCTTCAAAAATCCGTGGTTGGTTTCGAGCTCCGGATAATTGCTTTCTCTTCTGTTGCTATTTTAGGTCCAGAATTCCAGTTCCCCCTCTCTTGGTATAACTTGCATTTTAAGAGAGAAAAGACATTACTTTAGGATAAATTATAGTAAGAAATAATGATGCAATATGGACGTATCAGCGCGCATGATGACCATGGTACCTTGATGTGGTGTGGATGAGCCTTCGGGTGAAATCTCAACTTTCCGGGCTCTGGCGCTATCGGCAACAATGTTTGTGGGTGTTATGTCCTTGTTGTGGCATCGTTGAGGTCCCTCTCCCCGCATCATATCTTCGAGTGTAAATCCCTGATCGTACCTTTGGTCTTGGTGATGAGGACACATTGCATCATCACCATCCTAGGGGCGGAGTCATGGAGTTCAAGTTCTATCTGGTCATGGCACGTTGTCATCGACGGGTAATCTTTGATCCTAGCTCGAAGTCCTTTCAGCTCTGGTGTGGGACGGTCTCAGTTGCATCCTATCTTTTGACTCGTTGACATCGTTCTTAATCCTCATTGCCCGAAGCGAGAGGGTAGATGGCCCTCTCCAGTGACAACTTAGTGTGTTTGTTGCACGATGCCCGATGGTTTCTTCTAGAGGCATGGGTGCTCATCTAGTTATTAGTATTGGGCACTGGCTACTCATGTTCTTATGTTTGTCTTTAATCTGCTTTGTAAGAGGGTTCCATCCTCACTTTGTATGATTCGATCGTATTGCTTTATATATAATGCGGGGCTAAAGCCTTTTATGATTATATGTCTATGTACATGTCCTATGTGTCCTTAGACAGGATTCGGCCGATCCACATTTATCCGCCAAGGCAACTACGCCACTTTTTTCCAAACCTTTAGTTCTGTATGAAAACATGCACCATAGATTTACGTAGTTTATACATGGAGATATAAAAAGGAACTACAAACTACATACAAAAGAAAATTGCAATTGAAGTATTGAACAAACTACAAACTCCGCTACTCCTCGTCGAAGATCTCCATGACCCTTTTGTCGCAGTTGTGGGCCTATTGGTCGTCGATGGCGAGGTGAATATCGGGCATCTCCTTGTCGCCGGGGGTCCACCGTAAAGAGTTACTCTCGCTTGACATCACAGAGGCAGATCTTGCGACGGTATGTTGTCACCATATGCTTGAACAAGAGGGACCCAGGGATGGCGCGGTTCTTCGTGATGAGGGTGGGGTCGATGAAGAGCTCGGCAAGGGCGACCTGCGGCACCATACCATGAATGCGGGTGGGCAAACTGATGAGCTATGCGACAAACCGCTCGATTTTTTTGTGGGTTTAGACTATGAGCTCGACATGATAGACGTGTATGAGCGATCCTAAATTGTCCCAAATTTGGGTTGGATTTGAAGAATGCTGGACAACCCATACTTTCGGGCTGGAAGTCGAGGGACCGGTTGAAGAATGATTTTGTGTCCAGATCTTGTCCAGCCTATACGTCCGACAAAAGGGAAACAAAAGGTCCGATTAAAAATGGACTGAGCCACACACCCATCAAACCTAAACCCCAAGATAACAAGAACAAAAATTCAAACTCTTTTTTTCTTGGGAGCATGGCATTTGCGAACATTTTTGGCAAGTTCTTCAAACGCACACGAGAATTTCTTCAGAAACGCATGCCAATTCTGCAAACAAAAGGATTTTTATTGAAATTTGTTGTGTTCGCTTAAAGAAATTTGCAATGTTACCGCAACATAAAATACCGTGAAAAACGTTCCCAAACCCATACATAGTGAATGTTCATTGAATATCATTAGCATTTTTTACTTGTTATCCAAGAAACTCGGACTCTTCGAATTATGGTAAAAAAACAGAATTGTTGTGTGGACAATGCATGTCTACACGATGGGCAACCAACCGTATGTTGCACTTGATACATGCATGAACAGACTGATATATGGTGTCCTGCAGGAATCATCTTTTTTTTTGTGAAATGCAGGCTTTACTGCTTAAACATGAGAATTATAGAGAGGTTGAATTCAACCTAGAAGAAAAGAGAGTACATGGTTAAACCATAAACATCTTCTACGATCCTCGTTAGCCTACCTGGCGCATCTATGCGCAGCTATGTTTGCTTCTCTGTTTACATGCACGAGAACAAAGGAATCAAAACCGAAGCTCACCTCCTGGACCTCATAACAAATGGAAGCAATATCCGCCATCTCAAAATCTGCAACATTGATCATCCGGACAACCTCCTACGCATCACTCTCGAGGATAAACTTGCGGAAGCCAAGATCCATTGCTAAACGGACACCATCCCGAATCTCCAAGGCTTCCATGAACATTGCATTTTGCGTGTACCGGTACCATATAGCCCGAGTTCGGATTAACTCACCATTGTGGTTTTGAATCACCACTCACGTGCCTCCACGGGCCAAGTTTCCTGAATAGTTGGCATCAACATTCACCTTGATAAAGGTTTCCTTTGGCGGTACCACCTCGTATTCTCTCTCGGCATTCTGTGCTTCTTCACTTCTTCCAATGTAGCAAGATCATGAATAGTATCAATTCCCCATTTGACAGAAGCCTAAATGGAACGACATCTGTCGGTGTACCAAAGTAGGGGCTCTCCTTTTGACCCATTTACTTGCGCACTGGCAGTCAGAGCCACGCACCGCGGCCACGCTTAGCAGGGCAGAGGAGGGAAGCCGGAGAGAAGCCGAAGCACGAGGCAACCAAGGCAACGCCAAGACCAGAAGCGCATGAGAGCTAGAGGGCGAGGTGGAATCCCTCGGCAAGGTCCTTGCCGAGGGGGGCCCCCGCAGACCCGGCAAGAGCCTTGCCGAGGCAACTTGTCCGATGCCGGTGGAGTGAGCCACCCTTGAGCCCACCGGCTCCAACCTAACCAACTACGTTGGAACCAAGGCTTGGGAGGCGCCTCTGTGGTAGCATGCAAATCTTTGTCAAGCTCATAAACATATGAGTTCAGATGAGGACCAGAAGACGGCAACCCTCGGCAGGATCCTGGCCGAGGAAATCCACAAGACCCCCGGCAAGACCCTTGCAGGGGATGACAGCAACGCCACGGCAAGACCCTTGCCGGGCCCCAGCAAGACCCTTGCTGAGGGCGTCAGCAGGGCCACTGCCAGGCCCGCGCCAACCAAGACTCCGCCGCCATTCACATGCAGCTGCCAGCCCAACCAGCTGGGCAGGCACCTGCATGGCAACATGCAGCTTCCGGGCCAAATTAGCAAGCACCTGCGTGGCGGCATGCAGATCTTCATGAAGGCCCTACCACCACGCCACCTCAGCCGCCTGCCTACCTACATGGCGCTGCATGCATCGCTAGCTTGGGCGCGTGTCGAAGAGAGACAGAGCGGCAACGGACAGGACGGGCCTCGTTCCCGTCCCCGATAAAGCTAATGGACACCTACGTAGCGCATTTAATGTGCTTTGTCCCGTAATGTCGTGCGATAAGCTCGCGCACTGTAGGCCTTTCCACCTCCTATGTGCCACCGTGACAGTCCCTTTTTTCTATAAAAGGAGGCCCGAGGCGACCAGGAGGGGGATTCGGCTTTTTGGAATGGCGCAGCCACCGTAGCTAGTTTAGAAAGCTCGTGAACATTCAATACATCCACCAAAGCAGGACTAGGGTTTTACACATCCTTGCGGCATGAACCTGGGTAAACGACCCGTGTGCTAGCTCCTAAACCTGCTCTTCTCATGAACCCGTGCCCGCTGACCGTAGAAGGGATCCCAGTGATCCCATAGGCGTCATTCTCACCGACATCTTTGGTGCGCCTGGTAGGGGGCCGCAGTTGTGAGAATCTGGTCTAGCAGTTACCCTAGCAGTTCTTTGTCACCATGGCTCCCAAGAAGAAGGCGGCCACGGCAGTCGGTTCGTCGGGAGCCGGACGGCCCGTATCAGTGCGGGCGAGCAGCGGGCCGGTCGCGGACAGAACCTGAGGCGTGACCCGCGAGCACCAACATCGCTCTGGCAGTCAGAGCCTAGCGAGCGGCATCGTTCGTGCGCAAGGCGACGGGCCACACGCCGCGAAATCTAGAGACGAAGATTGGGCCCCCACAGACGGCGCGGGACCCTCCGGGGGCGTCGCCGTACCACCCGCGAGCAGCGCGGTGACCTCCAAGACGCCCACTCTGGTGCCCACAGCGCGCTCTTCCCAGGTTGTGCGCGACGAGCAGCGTCACCACACCGGTGACCCTGAGCGCCGTCGTGGAAAGAGTCATGTGCGTCATCCGTGGGACGAAGGAGGCCAGCACGCCTGCCGAAGCGCTGGCGAAGGTGGCGCACAGCCGCTGGGCCGTGACAGAGCTCCTTCTAACGTGGTTAGAAGTCGAAGCGTGCCACGGTCCATGCAGCTTTCACCGGCACCCACGCCAACAGAAGCCTTGGCGCGCGCACAACTGCTCCTCGACTTCCCTCTCGCTGCGGAGAAGCTCGACGAGTGAAGAGCCACTATCCGGAGCCTCATCGGCGTCGCCAACAAAGACGAGCCACGGCCGGCGGGGCCCTCGGGTCGGCGCTCCATCGAGCCACTGCATGTCAGCGGTGGAGGGGCCGGAGGCGCCGCGGCCACGATGCACTCTCCCCCTCCACGCCAGCCACCGCGGATGTCGGTCCGTCGTGATGACGCTTGTGATGACATTTCCATAGCGTCGTCCGACCCACGGACCCGCCGCGACCAACACCAGGTTCTTCGGCAGCGAGCCCATGAAGACGCTCGAACCACCATCGAGCGTCGGCGCGATACGCGCCACCAGTCAGACAGGCGGGCGGGGCCCGCTATGGACCACCCAGCACCGGGAGGCTCCGACGGCCTACCTTACAAGGTGGGTTGCCCAACCTTTATCCGTGGGCTGCGGTAGTTCCAGTGGCCATCCCACCGCACGTTCAAGCCCGACTTCGGCGAGAAGTATGACGGCAAGGCTCACTCGTCAGAGTTCCTCAGCATCTACACCATCGTGATGCAAGCCGCTGGAGCTCGTGACGACAAGGTGCTTGCCAATTACTTCCCGTTGGCCCTGAAACCCAATGTCATGTCTTGGTTGATGCACTTGCCGACGGATTCCATTTCTTCTTGGTCAGATCTGTGCCACGAGTTCATCGGTTCCTTCACTGGAGGCCACCAAGCTCATGGCCAGGCGAGTGATTTGCATATCATTCCCCAGAAGGAAGGTGAAAACCTGCGCAAGTACATATAGAGGTTCAGCCGAGTGCAATACAACATCCCAGATGTTCACCCTACTGCCGTGATCAGCGCATTCCATCAGAATGTGCGTAACGCAAGATGCGTGAAGAGCTGGCAATGAACAAGGTCAAGGACATGGCCAAACTTTACGTTCTGGACGATAGATACGCCTGGGCTGAAGAGGGAAGGAAGTACCCTGGTGAAGACGCCAGTGCAGAAACCGACTCTACTGACGAAGACGCCACCGCCCCGACGACGAAGGGCCAGCGTCGCAACCGGAAACGTAAGGACAAGACCGTGCTTGCCGTCGAGGGATCAGGCGACACCAGCGCCGCCAAGAAGGCCAAGGCAGACGACACCGGCAAGGAGATTGCCGGGTGCACCGCTTGCCGGGCCTTGGCGGCTGCCAACAAGCCAGGGGGCTCCGACAAGCAGTACTGCAAGATCCACCACACCAAGGGCCACGACCTCCAAAACTGCCGACAAGTTGAGCTGCTTGTTGAAAAGCAAAAGGCTGAATATCAGAGGCAGGACAAGGAGAAGGGTCGGGATGGTGCCGAAGGATCCGGTAAGAAGCATGGCGGCCAAGGAGGTCGCCGCGGGAAGGACAACCAGCAAGAGAGGCCCGCTCGGGGCCGTGACAAGAAGCAGGAAGACGATGATCGTGACGAGGACGACGAGTCCAATGAGCATGAGTTCCAGAAGGCTACGGAGGCCATGTGCATCGATGGTGGCACCTCACTGCACACTTCTCACCGCCAGCTCAAGCAGTGGACATGTGAGATTACAGCAGCAGAGCCATCGTTCGACGCTCAGAAGCCATTGAAGTGTTCCAGCACGCCCCTCATCTTTGACGCCAAGGACCACCCTGACCGCACAACTGTAGTCGGGTGTTTGTCGTTGTTGGTCTCACCAACGATACGCAACCTCAAGGTGAATAAGATACTGGTTGACGGCGGGGCCGACCTGAAGTTGATCTCGCCCGTCGTGATCAAAAGCTGCTACCTCTTGAGCACTGCGTTGGTTTTCCCTTGAAGAGGAAAGGGTGATGAAGCAGAGCAGCGTAAGTATTTCCCGTAGTTTTTGAGAACCAAGGTATCAATCCAGTAGGAGGCCACGCACGAGTCCCTCGCACCTACACAAACAAATAAACTCCTCGCAACCAACACGATAAAGGGGTTGTCAATCCCTCCACGGTCACTTACGAAAGTGAGATCTGATAGATATGATAAGATAATATTTTTGGTATTTTTATGATAAAGAGAAATAAAGATGCAAGTAAAATAAATGGCAAAGGAAATAACTAAGTATTGGAAGATTAATATGATGGAGAATAGACCCGGGGGCCATAGGTTTCACTAGTGGCTTCTCTCGAGAGCATAAGTATTACGGTGGGTGAACAAATTACTGTTGAGCAATTGATAGAATTGAGCATAGTTATGAGAATATCTAGGTATGATCATGTATATAGGCATCACGTCCGAGACAAGTAGACCGACTCCTGCCTGCATCTACTACTATTACTCCACACATCGACCGCTATCCAGCATGCATCTAGAGTATTAAGTTCAAGAGAACAGAGTAATGCTTTAAGCAAGATGACATGATGTAGAGGGATAAAGTCATGCAATATGATATAAACCCCATCTTCTTATCCTCGATGGCAACAATACAATATGTGCCTTGCTGCCCCTATTGTCACTGGGAAAGGACACCGCAAGATTGAACCCAAAGCTAAGCACTTCTCCCATTGCAAGAAAGATCAATCTAGTAGGCCAAACCAAACTGATAATTCGAAGAGACTTGCAAAGATAACGAATCATACATAAAAGAATTCAGAGAAGATTCAAATATTGTTCATAGATAAACTTGATCATAAACCCACAATTCATCGGTCTCAACAAACACACCGCAAAAGAAGATTACATCGAATAGATCTCCAAAAGAGAGGGGGAGAACTTTGTATTGAGATCCAAAAAGAGAGAAGAAGCCATCTAGATAATAACTATGGACCCGAAGGTCTGAAGTAAACTACTCACACTTCATCGGAGAGGCTATGGTGTTGATGTAGAAGCCCTCCGTGACTGATACCCCCTCCGGCGGAGCTCCGGAAAAGGCCCCAAGATGGGATCTCGTGGATACAGAAAGTTACGGCGGTGGAATTAAGATTTTGGCTCTGTATCTGGTAGTTTGGGGGTACGTAGGTATATATAGGAGGAAGAAGTACGTCGGTGGAGCAACATGGGCCCCACGAGTGTGGAGGGCGCGCCTGGGGTGGTAGACGCGCCCCCTACCTCGTGCCTTCCTGGTTTATGTCTTGACGTAGGGTCCAAGTCCTCTAGATCACGTTTGTTCCGAAAATCATGTTCCCGAAGGTTTCATTCTATTTGGACTCCGTTTGATATTCTTTTTCTGTGAAACTCTAAAATAGGCAAAAAACAGCAATTCTGGGCTGGGCTTTCGGTTAATAGGTTAGTCCCAAAAATAATATAAAAGTGTATAATAAAGCCCAATAATGTCCAAGCCAGGATATAATATAGCATGGAACAATAAAAAAATTATAGATACGTGCAGACGTATCAAGCATCCCCAAGCTTAATTCCCGCTCGTCCTCGAGTAGGTAAATGATAAAAACAGAATTTTTGATGTGGAATGCTACTTGGCATAATTTCAATGTAATTCTTCTTAATTGTGGTATGAATATTCAGATCCGAAGGATTCAAGACAAAAGTTCAATATTGACATAGAAATAATAATATTCAAGCAAACTAACTAAGAAATTATGTCTCTTCAAAATAGCATGGCCAAAGAAAGTTATCCCTACAAAATCATATAGTCTGGCTATGCTCCATCTTCACCACACAAAGTATTTAAATCATGCACAACCCTGATGACAAGCCAAGCAATTGTTTCATACTTTTGGTGTTCTCAAACTTTTTCAATCTTCACGCAATACATGAGCATGAGCCATGGACATAGCACTATAGGTGGAATAGAATGGTGGTTGTGGAGAAGACAAAAAAGGGGGAAGATAGTCTCACATCAACTAGGCGTATCAATGGGCTATGGAGATGCCCATTAATAGATATCAATGAGAGTGAGTAGGGATTGCCATGCAATGGATGCACTAGAGCTATAAGTATATGAAAGCTCAACAAAAAGAATTAAGTGGGTGTGCATCCAACTCGCTTGCTCACGAAGACCTAGGGCATTTTAAGGAAGCCCATCATTGGAATATACAAGCCAAGTTCTATAATGAAAAATTCCCACTAGTATATGAAAGTGATAAGATAGGAGACTCTCTATCATGAAGATCATGGTGCTACTTTGAAGCACAAGTGTGGTAAAAGGATAGTAGCATTGTCCCTTCTCTCTTTTTCTCTCATATATTTTTTTATTTGGGCCTTTTCTCTTTTTTTATTTAGTCCGGAGTCTCATCCCGACTTGTGGGGGAATCATGGTCTTCATCATCCTTTCCTCACTTGGGACAATGCTCTAAAAATGATGATCATCACACTTTTATTTACTTACAACTCAATACTTAGAACAAAATATGGCTCTATGTGAATGCCTCCGGTGGTGTACCGGGATATGCAATGAATCAAGAGTGACATGTATGAAAGAATTATGAATGGTGGCTTTGCCACGAATACAATGTCAACTACATGATCACGGAAAGCAATACGACAATGATGGAGCGTGTCATAGTAAACGGAACAGTGGAAAGTTGCATGGCAATATATCTCGGAATGGCTATGGAAATGCCATGATAGGTAGGTATGGTGGCTGTTTTGAGGAAGGTATATGGTGGGTGTATGATACCGGCGAAAGGTGCGCGATATTAGAGAGTCTAGCAATGGTGGAAGGGTGAGAGTGCATATGATCCATGGACTCAACATTAGTCATAAAGAACTCATATCCTTATTGCAAAAATCTACAAGTTATCAAAGCAAAGTATTACGCGCATGCTCCTAGGGGGATAGATTGGTAGGAAAAGACCATCGCTCGTCCCCGACCACCACTCATAAGGAAGACAATTAATAAATAAATCATGCTCTGACTTCATCACATAACGGTTCACCATACGTGCATGCTTCGGGAATCACAAAATTTAACACAAGTATTTCTCAAATTCACAACTACTCAACTAGCATGACTCCAATATCACCATCTCCATATCTCAAAACAATTATCAAGTATCAAACTTCTCATAGTATTCAACACACTCATAAGAATTTTTTTATTAATCTTGAATGCCTAACATAATTAAAGCAAATTACCACACTGTTTTGTAGGACTCTAGAAATAATCTAAGTGAAGCATGAGAGAACAATGGTTTCTATAAAACAAATCCACCAATGTGCTCTAAAATATATAAGTGAAGCACTAGAGCAAAAACTATATAACTCAAAAGATATAAGTGAAGCACATAGAGTATTCTAACAATTTCCGAATCATGTGTCTCTATCAAAAGGTGTGTACAGCAAGGATGATTGTGGAAAACTAACAAATAAAGACTCAAATAATACAAGATGCTCCAAGCAAAACACATATCATGTGGTAAATAAAAATACAGCTCCAAGTAAAGTTACCGATGGAAGTAGACGAAAGAGGGGATGCCTTCCGGGGCATCCCCAAGCTTTGGCTTTTAGGTGTCCTTATATTATCTTGGGAGTGCCATGGGAATCCCCAAGCTTAGGCTCTTGTCACTCCTTGTTCCATAATCCATCAAATCTTTTACCCAAAACTTGAAAACTTCACAACACAAAACTTAAAGTAGAAAATCTCGTGAGCTCCGTTAGCGAAAGAAAACAAAACACCACTTCAAGGTATTGTAATGAACTCATTCTTTATTTATATTGGTGTTAAACCTACTGTATTACAACTTCTCTATGGTTTATAAACTATTTTACTAGCCATAGATTCATCAAAATAAGCAAACAACACATGAAAAACAGAATCTGTCAAAAACAGAACAGTCTGTAGTAATCTGTAGCTAACGCAAGATCTGGAACCCCACAAATTCTAAAATAAATTTATGGACGTGAGGAATTTATCTATTAATCATCTTAAAAATAATTAACTAAATAGCACTTTCCAAATAAAAATGACAGCAATTCTCGTGAGCGCTAAAGTTTCTGTTTTTTATAGCAAGATTAAAAAGACTTTCCCCAAGTCTTCCCAACGGTTCTACTTGGCACAAACACTAACTAAACACAAAAAACACAACCAAAACAGAGGCTAGATAAATTATTTAATACTAAACAGGAGCAAAAAGCAAGGAATAAAAAAATTGGGTTGCCTCCAAACAAGCGCATTCTTTTAATGCCCCTAGCTAGACATAAAAGCGAAGATATATCTAGGTATTGCCATCTTTGGTAGGCAATCCATAAGTGGCTCTCATAATAGATTCATATGATAATTTAATTTTCTTTCTAGGGAAGTGTTCCATGCCTTTCCTTGGAAATTGGAATCTAATATTCCCTTACTTCATATCGATAATTGCACCAATCGTTCTAAGGAAAGGTCTACCAAGAATAATAGGACATGAAGGATTGCAATCTATGTCAAGAACAATAAAATCTACAGGCACATAATTCCTATTTGCAACAATAAAAACATCATTAATTCTTCCCATAGGTTTCTTTATAGTGGAATCCGCAAGGTGCAAGTTTAAAGGGCAATCATCAAAATCACGAAAACCTAGCAAATCACACAAAGTATTAGGAATCGTGGAAACACTAGCACCCAAATCACACAAAGCATAGCATTCATGATCTTTAATTTTAATTTTAATAGTAGGTTACCACTCATCATAAAGTTTTCTAGGGATAGAAACTTCCAACTCAAGTTTTTCTTCATAAGATTGCATTAAAGCATCAATGATATGTTTGGTAAAGGCTTTATTTTGACTATAAGCATGAGGAGAATTTAGCACGGATTGCAACAAGAAATACAACTATCAAAGAGCAATTATCATAATTAAATTTCTTAAATCCAAAATAGTGGATTCATCGATATTTAAAGTTTTGACTTCTTCAATCCCACTTTTAACAATTTTAGCATCAAGATCTAAAGACTCTAAGTTTTTGGAACGCCTTCTAGGTAAAGGTGGATCATATTCAGTCCCATCATTATCAAGATTCATATTACAAAACAAATATTTAATAGGGGACACATCAATAACTTTTAGATCTTCATCTTTATTATCATGGAAACTAGAAGAACACGCTTTTATAAAGAATCTTTCTTAGCACACATCCTAGTGGTTCTTTCTTTGCACTCATCAATGGAAATTCTCATGGCTTTGAGAGACTCATTGATATCATGCTTAGGTGGAATAGATCTAAGTTTCAAAGAATCAACATCAAGAGAAATTCTATCAACGTTCCTGGCCAACTCATCAATCTTAAGCAATTTTTCTTCCATCAAAGCATTGAAATTCTTTTGCAAAGTAATAAATTCTTTAATATTAGATTAAAAATCAGAGGGCATCTTATTAAAAATTCCATAAGAATTGTTGTAGGAGTTACCATAATTATTAGAGGAATTACTAGGATACGACCTAGGATTAAAGTTTCCTCTATACGCGTTGTTACCAAAATTATTCCTACCAACAAAATTTGCATCCAAAGATTCATTATTATTCTCAATAAAAATAGACAAAGGCATATCATTAGGATCATAAGAAACACTTTTATTAGCAAATAATTTCATAAGTTCATCCATCTTTCCACTCAAAACATTAATTTCTTCTATCGCATGCACTTTCTTATTAGTAGATCTTTTGGTGTGCCATTGAGAATAATTAACCATAATATTATCTAGGAGTTTACTAGCTTCTCCTAAAGTGATTTCCATAAAAGTGCCTCCCACGGCCGAATCTAAAAGGTTTCTAGAAGCAAAATTCAATTCGGCATAAAAAATTTGTATAATCATCCATAAATTCAAACCATGTGTAGGGCAATTACGTATCATTAATTTCATCCTATCCCAAGCTTGTGCAACATGTTCATGATCAAGTTGCTTAAAATTCATAATATCGTTTCTAAGAGAGACGATCTTAGCGGGAAGAAAATACTTAGAGATAAAAGCATCTTTGCACTTATTCTAGGAATCAATACTATTTTTAGGCAAAGACGAAAACCAAGCTTTAGCACGATCTCTAAGCGAAAAAAGAAATAGTTTCAATTTAACAATATCATTGTCCACACCTTTCTTCTTTTGCATATCACACAAATCAACAAAGTTGTTTAGATGGGTAGCGGCATCTTCACTAGGAAGGCCGGAAAATGGATCTTTCATGACAAGATTTAGCAAAGCAGCATTAATTTCACAAGATTCAGCATTGATAAGAGGAGCAATTGGAGTGCTAATAAAATCATTATTGTTGGTATTAGTAAAGTCACACAATTTGGTATTATCTTGAGCCATCTTGACAAGCAAGCAATCAAACACACAAGCAAACAAGAGACGGGCAAAAAGAGGCAAATAGAGAAAGAGAAGGAGGACGGAGAGAGAGAGGGCGAATAAAACGGCAAGGGTGAAGTGGGGGAGAGGAAAACGAGAGGCAAATGGCAAATAATGTAATGCGGGAGATAAGGGTTTGTGATGGGTACTTGGTATGTTGACTTTTGCGTAGACTCCTCGGCAACGGCACTAGAAATCCTTCTTGCTACCTCTTGAGCACTGTGTTGGTTTTCCCTTGAAGAGGAAAGGGTGATGCAGTAGAGCAGCATAAGTATTTCCCTCAGTTTTTGAGAACCAAGGTATCAATCCAGTAGGAGGCAACGCACGAGTCCCTCGCACCTACACAAACAAATAAACTCCTCGCAACCAACGAGATAAAGGGGTTGTCAATCCCTTCACGGTCACTTACGAAAGTGAGATCTGATAGATATGATAAGATAATATTTTTGGTATTTTTATGATAAAGAGAAATAAAGATGCAAGTAAAATAAATGGCAAAGGAAATAAATAAGTATTGGAAGATTAATATGATGGAGAATAGACCCGGGGGCATAGGTTTCACTAGTGGCTTCTCTCAAGAGCATAAGTATTACGGTGGGTGAACAAATTACTGTTGAGCAATTGACAGAATTGAGCATGGTTATGAGAATATCTAGGTATGATCATGTATATAGGCATCACATCCGAGACAAGTAGACCGACTCCTGCCTGCATCTACTACTATTACTCCACACATCGACCGCTATCCAGCATGCATCTAGAGTATTAAGTTCAAGAGAACAGAGTAACGCTTTAAGCAAGATGACATGATGTAGAGGGATAAACTCACGCAATATGATATAAACCCCATCTTGTTATCCTCGATGGCAACAATACAATACTTGCCTTGCTGCCCCTACTGTCACTGGGAAAGGACACCGCAAGATTGAACCCAAAGCTAAGTGCTTCTCCCATTGCAAGAAAGATCAATCTAGTAGGCCAAACCAAACTAATAATTTGAAGAGACTTGCAAAGATAACCAATCATACATAAAAGAATTCGGAGAAGATTCAAATATTGTTCATAGATAAACTTTATCATAAACCCACAATTCATCGGTCTCAATAAACACACCACAAAAGAAGATTACATCAAATAGATCTCCACAAGAGAGGGGGAGAACTTTGTATTGAGATCCAAAAAGAGAGAAGAAGCCATCTAGATAATAACTATGGACCCGAAGGTCTGAAGTAAAGTACTCACACTTCATCGAAGAGGCTATGGTGTTGATGTAGAAGCCCTCCGTGATCGATACCCACTCCGGCGGAGCTCCGGAAAAGGCCCCAAGATGGGATCTCGTGGACACAGAAAGTATGGCGGTGGAATTAGGGTTTTGGCTCTGTATCTGGTAGTTTGGGGGTACGTAGGTATATATAGGATTAAGAAGTACATCGGTGGAGCAACGTGGGCCCCACGAGGGTGGAGGGCGCGCCTCGAGGGGGGGGGTAGGCGCGCCCCCTACCTCGTGCCTTCCTGGTTGATGTCTTGACGTAGGGTCCAAGTCCTCTAGATCACGTTTGTTCCGAAAATCACGTTCCCGAAGGTTTCATTCCGTTTGGACCCCATTTGATATTCTTTTTCTGCGAAACTCTGAAATAGGCAAAAACAACAATTCTGGGCTGGGCCTTCGGTTAATAGGTTAGTCCCAAAAATAATATAAAAGTTTATAATAAAGCCCAATAATGTCCAAAACATGATATAATATAGCATGGAACAATCAAAAATTATAGATACGTTGGAGATGTATCAAAAGGCTGCAAATTCCTGATGGAGACCTTGAGGAAACGGGTACGTTTCAAGGGGTCATTCTGGGGAGGAGCCAGCTGAAGGGGAAGGTCACATTGCCCGTGACGTTTGGAGGTGAGTTGAACTACAAGACGGAGAGGATCGATTGTCTTCGATGTGGCCGAGATCCCCTTGCCCTACAACGGGATCCTCGGCCGCCTGGCACTAGCCAAGTTCATGGCGGCGTCGCACTATGCCTACAATATGTTGAAGATGCCTGGGCCGATGACCATCATCACCGTCCCTCCGACAAGAAGGATGCGTTGATCTGTGCTGACCAACTCTATTGAGAAGCAGTTGCAGCAGCCGCCGCCAAGGCACTTACTCCTGCCGTTGAGGCCCCGGGAGGGAAAAAGAAGACCGGAAAGACCTCTCGCACCCACTCCGGCAAGCGCACCTATTCGGAGTGTTGTGCTACCGTCGAGGATATGCCCGAGAGATCTACCGGCAAGAGCAAGAGATCCAGAGCTGCACCACCATCGACCAAGAGGGTGTCCGTCAAGGAGGATGGCACAGGAGGGGCTTTCACCATAAGTGAAAGGATCGATATGGCTGACTAGAGGGGGGTGAATAGGCAACTAACAATTTTTAGCTTTTCTTTAACAATTTAAACTTTGCATCAAAGTAGGTTGTCTAGATATGAAACTAGGTGAGCAACCTATATGATGCAACAAAGATAGGAACACAAGCAAGCAAGAGATATATCACAAATAAGCTTGCTCAAGTAAAGGCACGAGATAACCAAGAGTGGAGCCGGTGGAGACGAGGATGTGTTACCGAAGTTCCTTCCCTTTGGGGGGAAGTACGTCTCCATAGGAGCGGTGTGGAGGCACAATGCTCCCCAAGAAGCCACTAGGGCCACCGCATCTCCTCGCGCCCTCACACAATGCGATATGCCGTGATTCCACTATTGGTGCCCTTGGAGGCGGCGACCGAACCTTTACAAACAAGGTTGGGGCAATCTCCACAACTCAATTGGAGGCTCCCAACGACACCACAAAGCTTCACCACAAAGGACTATGGCTCCACGGTGACCTCAACCGTCTAGGGTGCTCAAACACCCAAGAGTAACAAGATCCGCAAGGGATTAGTGGGGGAATCAAATTTCTCTTGGTGGAAGTTGTAAGTGCATCTAGTGCCACCCCTAGTTGGTTTTGGAGTATTGACGACAAACCTAGTTGAGGGACTAATGTGTTTGTGAGAGTTGCAGGATAACACAGGTAGAAGTCCCTCATTGATTTGGTTTTCCTACCAGAGATGACCCCTAAAAATGTATGAAAACATTGAAGTCAGAGGTGGTATGTGAAGACATTCACATTGAAGACTATGATAAGAGAAGACATCGCGTGAAGACTATGGAGCGCGAAGACTTAGCAGTTTCGTCGTTCTGTGTTTTTCTTTGTTGAGTCATAGGAACCACCGTACTGTTAAATGGGGTCCAAGAGAACCAGTCAGAATGACTGAAGTGATGCTTAACCAAAATCCTATGTCTTCGAGTGAAGACTATGAGAGCAAATCTTGTCCAGAGTTGGATAAGTCAGCTTTGCTTATAGTCCAAGTAAAGTTGCCATGTGTGTTTGAAATCTGACCATTGGAACACGTGTCAGCTCCTTAGTGACCAAGGGTCATTTCGGACAAACCAGGTCAGGTTGCCCAGTGGCTATAAATAGCCCACCCCCTACAACCATAAACGGTTGGCTGCTTAGAGTTAGAGTACGGCTTTTGTCGTTTGAGAGCAACCCACCTCGAATCCTTTGAGAGAGAATTCCTTGCGAGGATAAATCCCTAACCACCCAGAGCCAAAGAGTGTTAGGCATCACTAAAGTCTTCCTGTCTGTGTGATCTGAAGACTTATTACACTTGAGAACTGTGAATCCTCCAGCCGGTTAGGCGTCACGTTCTGAGCATCCAAGAGTCATTGTGGATCGCCGGTGAACAAAGTCTGTGAAGGTTTGGAAGTCTACCTTGAAGACTTACCAGAGTGATTGCGCGAGGTCTGTGTGACCTTAGCTCAAGGGGAATATGGTGAGGACTGAGTGTCCTGAGCTGCATGTTCAGGACTGGGTGTCCGGGACTGTGTGTCCTCAGGTTTAAATACCTAGCCGCCCTAACCAGACGTACAACTGTCATCATAGTTGGAACTGGTCTACCAAACCTTTGTCTTCACCAAGCTCACTGGTTCTATCATTCCCATCTCTTTATTTACAGTTGGTCCTTGTGAAGTCATTACCTATTTGCATTGTCCATTTGTCTTCACTGTGTGAGTGTTTGTTCAGATTGGTTTCATATTATCTTCCATCCTGATCCGTATTGCCTAGCTGTTGTTAGTCTTTGTGCTTTCACTTCATTGAATACTTGACTATGGCTTATCTAGGGTATTCTACCTTCCGCTGCATGGTTATAGGTTCATTTCTATCGTTTGTCTTCAAAACTCCCATGTTTTGAAGACTTTCATAAAAATCGCCTATTCACCCCCCCCCCCTCTAGTCGATGTAACGCACTTTCAATTGGTATTAGAGCAAGGTACTCCCTTGTTCTGTGTGATTTTGGTTTAACCGCCTGGAGTTTTAGTTATGTCGACCACAGGAATGAAGACTGTATCATGCCCCATCTTTGACGGTCATGAGTATCCCAAGTGGAAGGCCATGATGAAGAAGCGCCTCACGGCGATAAACAGCGAGTTGTGGACCATTACTGAGATTGGTCTGACCGATCTGTGCAAGATGGCGGAAGCCGATGACATTCGCAAGTACACTCTTCTCAACCTCACGATGAAGGACGTCATCTGCTCCTGTCTGTCTCAAAATCAGTTCAGGAATATCATGCATCTCAATCATGCGAAGCTTATCTGGGACCGTCTCTCTGAGGTCTATGAAGGTCATCAAACTCATCATGATCCTTGGTTTGAGGACTTTAAGGAATCTCTCAAAGCGATGACATTCGAACCAGAATCATCATCTTCTGCATCATGCCTTATGGCAAAAGATGCTAAGGTAACTGAATGCTATCTATCTGAATCCAGTGATGATGAATCTGGTGATGAATTTGGACCCAGCTATGCAAAACTTGCTTCCCTTGCCACTAAACAACAGAAAGCTATGGAACATATTCAAAAACTGTTAGACAAAAGCGATGACCTGTTGGACGCTGAAATGACTCGATCTCAGTCCTTAATTGAAGACATAAAAAATCTTCATGTTAAGTATGAGGAACTTGAAAGTCGTCATGTAACGCTCTCAACAACTCATGAAAAGCTTTCCTATGATTATCTTCAAAGGAAGCAAGAACTTGAGAAATTGAGAGCGGCTCATGAAGATCTTCAAAAGGAAAACGAGTCACTTCGCGCTGAACAGATCAGTCCCGCTCAGGAAGGATTTGAACCACCATGTCTTAAATTCCTTGAGCGTGATAACGCTACTTCTATTGCTAAATGTTCTACTGCTGCTACTGTTGCATTATCTTCAACTGTTGATGTGGTAACTAACCCCTCTACTGAGGATGCCACTGCTATTGCTGATGAGAATGCTAGGTTGAAGACATTGCTTGAAACAGGGATGTTCAAAAGTCTCAAAGGGCATCAGACACTATGTGATGTTCTCAAAAGGCAGATCCTGAACCGAAACCCTAGGAAAGAGGGTGTCGGGTTCAAAAGGAAAATGAATGCTGATGGCTCTTACTGGAAATCTGAGCAGTACCCCAAAACCACATGGGTTGCTGCAAAGGAACCTTCAGCGGATCCATCCACCCTATCTGGCTTCACTTGTGATAATCCCATTGTTATTGATGAATCCTTTGATGCAAACTATAAACTGTTTAAGAATCAGAATGGTGAAGTGTTTGCCAGGTATATTGGTACTAACTGCAGGAATGGGCCGCCTATGAAGAAAGTCTGGGTGCTGAAAAGATGTTTGGAGAATCTTCCTGTGAATGTCATCATGACACCACACATGAAGAAGACAAACCCCAGACTATAGGCTTCATACGGTCCAAAGGTTTTATACAGACAGAGGACTCACCTGAGTCGCACTAACACAAATTTTTTGCAGGGAAACCTTACTCAGGCCTATGAATATGAGCGCGTTTCATCAAACCGCCATGTTCATAAGACCAAGAACTACTCTGCTTATTCTTATGAGTACTATTGTCCACCTGCAAGACTTTTTGCTGGGGCTCTAAAGCCAAAGTTCTCATATGCTGCACTTAGACTCATTACTTCTAAGCCACCCTTGAAGATGTGGGTAGCTAAGAAAGCTTAACTCTCTTTTGCAGGGAAAGGTCTCCAGCTAAAAACCAAAATCGTCTGAAGCTATTGCTGGGGACCTTAAACATCTTGTAGGGCGCAAGATCAAATGCCCAAATGGTCTTATTATGTATTTTGTTCCTGAGTCGCTTGCTACTTGCCCTATCAGTCCTAACCTTGATCTAAGATTTCATAATCCACTTGCTCGTCAAATGTTTATGCTTCACAATTCTCTTCGTGAAGCCTATCCCCCTAACTGCACTG
Organism: Triticum dicoccoides; assembly: GCF_002162155.2. Classification (NCBI taxonomy): domain Eukaryota; kingdom Viridiplantae; phylum Streptophyta; class Magnoliopsida; order Poales; family Poaceae; genus Triticum; species Triticum dicoccoides. Next base: position 454,233,743 of record NC_041384.1, read on the forward strand.
TAGGGTACGACACCAGCTGATTCAGAATGGATTATTGATAGTGGGTGTACTAATCACATGACTGGCAAGCGAAGCCTTCTCATGGACTCAACCTTACGTCCATTTGACAAAAGTCACATCACATTTGCTGACACTGGTAAAAGCAAGGTATTGGATCTAGGTAGAGTTGCAATCTCAAAGGATCAACACATGGATAAAGTCATGCTTGTTGAATCCCTTGGTTTCAACTTAATGTCTGTCTCAATGCTTTGCGATTTAAACATGATTGTGATGTTTGGAAAATATCATTGCCTTGTTCTAATGGAATCTGACAAGTCTCTAGTGTTTCAAGGGTATCGGAAAGATGATTTGTACGTGGTAGATTTCTCAGCAGGACCACAACTTGCCATATGTCTTCTAGCAAAAGCTTCTGAATGTTGGCTCTGGCATCGGAGGCTAGGGCATGCTGGCATGAGGAACCTTCACACCCTTGCAAGGAAGAAGCATGTCATAGGCATCGAGGGCGTCAAGTTCAAGAAGGATCACTTATGCGGTGCCTGTGAAGCAGGAAAGATGACGAGGGTCAAGCATCCCTCGAAGACAATCATGACAACGACTCAAACCTTTGAACTACTCCACATGGACCTTTTTGGTCCCACTCATTACTCAACTCTTACTACTACTGCTTGTCTCTATGGCTTTGTCATTGTTGATGATTATTCAAGATATACTTGGGTGCATATAATCCTCTACAAGACTGAAGTGCGGGATGTCTTCAGACGCTTCGCCAATTGAACCATGAACAACTATGGCATCAAGATCAAGCACATCAGAAGTGACAATGGCACTGAATTCAAGAACACTGGTCTAGACACTTATCTTGATACTCTGGGCATTACACATGAATTCTCAGCTCCGTACACACCGCAGCAGAATGGCGTCGTGGAACGCAAGAATAGAACACTTATTGAGATGGCCTGGACGATGCTTGATGAATACAAGACTCCAAGAAAGTTCTGGCCTGAAGCCATTGATACTGCATGCCATATCATCAACCGTGTTTATCTTCACAAGCTTCTCAACAAGACATCCTATGAGCTCCTTGCTGGCAAGAAGCCAAATGTCAGTTACTTCAGAGTATTTGGTGCCAGGTGCTGGATCAAGGATCCACATCACACTTCAAAATTTGCACCAAAAGCACATCAAGGTTTTATGCTTGGATATGGAAAGGATTCGCACTCCTACAGAGTCTTCAACCTTTTTCACTGTAAAGTGGTTGAAATAGTGGATGTGCGGTTCGATGAGACTAACGGCTCACAAAGAGAGCACCTGCCAAAAGTGCTAGATGAAGTTCCATCCAGTGAATCAATCAAACTTATGGGAACTGGAGAAATCATACCATCTGAATCTCAGCCTGAAGAGGAACTTATCATCTCCGCACCTGATCAAACTAAAGACAATGCTCAGCATGAAGACAATCCTTCTAACGATGACAATGATCAACAAGAGCAAAATCTTCGTCCTGTACATCCTCGTGTTGCAAATGAAGTACAGATTGAGAGAATAATTTATAGCATCAGTGCACCAGGTCCACTCACTCGTTCGAGGGCAACACAGCTAGCAAATTTCTGTGGGCACGTCGCATTCGTCTCAATATCTAAACCCAAGAAAGTTGAAGAAGCCTTCATGGAACCTGAATGGATTCAAGCTATGCAAGAAGAGCTTTAACAGTTTGAGTTGAGTAATGTATGGGAACTAGTTAAGCGTCCTAATCCTCGCAAGCACAATATAATAGGAACCAAATGGATATATCGCAACAAGAAAGATGAGCATGGTCAAGTTGTCAGAAACAAAGCTCGTCTCGTTGCTCAAGGGTACACTCAAGTTAAAGGGATTGACTTCGATGAAACATTTGCTCCTGTGTCTAGACTTGAACCCATACGCATACTGCTGGACTATGCAAATCATCATAACATTCTTCTATATCAAATGGATGTGAAGAGCGCTTTTCTCAATGGCAAGATTGAAGAAGAAGTGTATGTTGCACAACCGCCTAGCTTTGAAGATCCAAAACATCTTGACATGGTGTACAAGCTCAACAAGGCACTGTATGGCCTCAAACAAGCCCCTCGGGCTTGGTATGACACACTCAAAGACTTCTTGAAGAGCAAAGGCTTCAAACCTGGTTCCCTCGACCCCACTCTCTTCACGAAGACATATGATGGTGAACTGTTTGTGTGCCAAATATATATGGATGACATTATCTTCGGCTGCACCAATCAGAAATACAGTGAAGAGTTTGGATATATGATGCAAGAGCAATATCAAATGTCCATGATGGGTGAGCTGAAGTTCTTCCTTGGTCTTCAAATACGTCAGCAACACAACGGCATCTTCATATCTCAACAGAAGTACCTCAAAGATTGCATGCAGAAATTTGGGATGCAAGACTGCAAAGGCTTCACAACGCCAATGCCAGCCAAACATCATCTGGGTCCCGACGACAATGGTAAAGAGTTCGATCAAAAGGTATACCGCTCCATGATTGGTTCTTTACTTTATCTATGTGCATCTAGGCCACATATTATGCTTAGTGTTTGCATGTGTGCTCGATTCCAAGCGGCACCAAAGGAATCGCATCACTTAGCTATGAAGCGAATTCTTCGATATTTGCCTTACACCCCAACATTAGGATTATGGTATCCAAAGGGCTCAGAGTTTAATCTGGTTGGATTCTCGGATACTGATTATGCTGGTGACAAGGTGGATAGCAAGTCTACATCAGGCACATGTCATTTTCTGGGACGATCACTTGTATGTTGGTCTTCAAAGAAGCAGAACTGTGTATCTCTCTCCACTGCTGAATCTGAATACATTGCTGTTGGATCTTGCTGCGCTCAGCTTCTATGGATGAAGCAAACACTCAAAGACTATGGCATTCATCTGAAGCAAGTGCCACTCTACTGCAACAATGAAAGCACCATCAAGATTGCCAACAACCCAGTTCAGCACTCGAAGACAAAGCACATTGAAATGTGTCATCACTTTTGAAAGTGCGTTATATCGACTAGAGGGGGGTGAATAGGCGATTTTTATGAAAGTCTTCAAAACATGGAAGTTATGAAGACAAACGATAGAAATAAACCTATTACCATGCAGCGGAAGGTAGACTACACTAGGAAAGCCATAGTCAAGTGTTCAATGAAGTGAAAGCACAATGACTTAATAGCAGCAATGTAGTAAGGATCAGGTAGGAAGATATTATGAAGCCATACAGAGCATGCAGTCACTCAGTGAAGACAAAAAATAGTGCAAACATACAATGACTTCACAAGGAGCAACAGTAAGTAAAGGGAAGGGAAGATGAAACCAGTGACTCGTTGAAGACAATGATTTGTTGGACCAATTCCAGTTGCTATGACAACTGTACGTCTGGTTGGGGCGGCTAGGTATTTAAACCTTAGGACACACAGTCCCGGACACCCAGTCCTGAACACGCAGCTCAGGACACCCAGTCCTCACCGTATTCCCCTTGAGCTAAGGTCACACAGACCTCGCCCAATCACTCTGGCAAGTCTTCAAGGTAGACTCCCAAACCTTCACAGACTTCGTTCACCGGCAATCCACAATGTCTCTTGGATGCTCAGAATGCGACGCCTAACCGGCTGGAGGATGCACAGTCCTCAAGTGTAATAAGTCTTCAGATCACACAGACAAGAAGACTTAAGTGATGCCCAATTCTCTCTGGCTCTAGGTGGTTAGGGCTTTATCCTCGCAAGGAATTCTCTCTCAAAGGCTTCGAGGTGGGTTGCTCTCAAACGACAAAAGCCGTACTCTCAATCTGAGCAGCCAACTGTTTATTGTTGTGGGGGGTGGGCTATTTATAGCCACTTGGCAACCCGACCTGATTTGTCCGAAATGACCCTGGGTCACTAAGGGACTGACACGTGTTCCAACGGTCAGATTTCAAACTCACACGCCAACTTTACTTGGGCTACAAGCAAAGCTGACTTGTCCGACTCTGGACAAGATTCGCTCTCATAGTCTTCACTCGAAGACATAGGTTTTTTGGTTAGGCATCACTTCAGTCAGTCTGACTGGTTCTCTTGGACCCCACTTAACAGTACGGTGGTTCCTATGACTCAACACAAAAGAAAAAGAACTACGAAAGATCTAAGTCTTCGAGCTCCATAGGCTTCATGTGGTGTCTTCTCTTGTCATAGTCTTCAATGTGAATATCTTCATATACCACCTTTGACTTCAATGTCTTCATACATTTTTAGGGGTCATCTCTGGTAGGAAAACCGAATCAACGAGGGACTTCTACCTGTGTTATCCTGCAATTCTCGCAAACACATTAGTCCCTCAACTAGGTTTGTCGTCAATACTCCAAAACCAACTAGGGGTGGCACTAGATGCACTTACAATCTCCCCCTTTTTGGTGATTGATGACAAACTAGTTGAAGTTTTCAACGGGGAATATAATCTGTGAAATTGTAAAGGATAAGGAATTGTCTTCATAAGTTGGAAGGGCTCCCCCTAAAGATGTGCATATAGGTAATTTGCTTTTGGAATGCAAATGCACATGGCAGGTTGTACTTGTGGAGATCCACTTCAACTTATGATGACAATCCACTATGCATGTGAAAGTATATGAAGATAATGACATGCATAATGGAAAATGGACGTCTGCAGGATGATCTAAGTGTGGAATTTATCGTCGCACATGCGGAATTTATCATCGCAAAACAAAGTGGCAGATAAGTAGCAGACGACCATCGAGTTTAAGTGTTACAACTCAAAGAACCAAATGTAGCAAAACGAGAGTTGTAAGCACGAAGCAAAATATAAAGCACCCGCCCATATGGAACCGCTTGAAGACTATCAACCTCATATGCTTCTCCCCCTTTTGTCAGTAAGGACCAAAAAGGTTTGAAGACATAGAGCATCTACTCGTTCCCATGCGGAGTAGGTGAAGTAGCAGGGTCGTTGGTGGTGTTTGGCGGTGCTGAAGAGCTTGGAGCAGAGTTGACGCGTGCTGAAGGAGGTGGTGGTGAAGTAGCATCATCTTCATCCTCGATAACTCTGGCAGTCACTGTTGCAGCAGATGAAGAGAACTCAGAGTCTTCAAGGGGTGGAGTTCCTAGCAGCACAGCTCTTCGAGGAGGTGTGGAGTCAAACTTGAATCGCTTGGTGAAGCCATCCTCTTGGAGATCATCTTCAGAACACATCATCGTTAGCCCTTTCCATGTACGGCGACAGGTTTCATGGGCAACGAAAGCATTCTTGGTGGCAAGATTGCGAATGCGATTAACTTCCACCAAGAGGCTTTTCATCTGACGCTTCAGCCAGTCATGATGCCTATCCTGTTTCTGATGAAGAGCCACAAGAAGCTCTCGGTCGTTGAGAACACGAGTGCGCTTCTTGGGTCTTGGAGCAGTTGTACTATCAGTTGCTTCAGTAGACGCAGGGTGTGGTGCACGTGTAGTGCCAGCCAAAGGATACACCCGAGTGACTGCTTCAACTCCTTCAATATTCTGTGAGAAACTCTGATGCTCTGCATTATGAAGACTTAGAGGTTCCTTTGCAGGCTCAGGATAGATGGCTTCAGTAGAGATATCCACATCAGGAAGAAAAATCTTATGATTGCGAGCAGATGGCTGATATGAGATATCGGAGTGAAGTTTAATTAGCCGCATTACCCATGGGGCGTAGAACTTCAAGCCAAACAGATCAGAGCCCGATGCAGCAAGTTGGCGGATGAATAAGTCCTATGCATTGAAGCATTTTCCATTAAGAATATAGAAGACCAAAGTCTTCATTGCACCCTCAAGCTTGGCATTTGGAGAGTGCCCTTTGATGGGCTAGAGAGTTTGCCTGATGATGTGATAGATGGTTCGTGGCAGATACTCAAGGTCTTCAACGAAGAACTCTGTTGGATAAGCAGCATCTTGGGGCAATGGCTTCATCATGCTGAGCATCTGACTCATATCAGGTTCCGGCCTCTTAAAGATGCTCTCAATAGCTTCACTATGCAGCTGACAGCCATGCTCGTAGAGATCACCAAGAGTGGGCAAACCAGTGAGCTCAATGATGTCAAATGCTTTGGCTTCATGATGAACATTTCCGGTCATCCACTCCAGGACCCAAGTCTTCGGATCTCTGCTGTACCCGCGGATGTGAAGTGTGGCATAGAATTGGAGCAGCAGCTCTTCATTCCAATGCTCTTGGTCAGTAACAAACGGCAGCAGTCCAACTTCCTTGAAGCAATCCAAAGCTTCTTCCAGACAGGGCAGACCAGCTATGGCTTCAATGTCAAGGCGCTTGTGTGGGAAGATGCGACCTTGGTTGTAAAGAATGCATGAGTAATAGCTTCACTGAGGATAGCTCCAGAACCGGTCAGATGATATCCTTTCCCTTGAGTAGGGGTTCCTGGAGCTATCGAAGAATGTGTTGTCTGCCCTGGAGCCATTGATATTGAAGGAGCCAGGTGCTGATGCAGGACCTGGGAACCTTGGCAATCTTGGGATTGGCTTCTGTACCTGAGGCCTGTGCTCAACATGATAGTCCAACTGTGGACCGGCAGCAGACTCGGGAACAGAAGTGACGGGATCAATGGCTTCGCTATCTTCTTCTTCCGTTGGGGAGGGCTCCATATTAGCTTCATTGGTGGTTGTGGCAGCCTCAAGATTTTCAGCCTCCACTTGACGAGCTGGAGGGTCGGTCATAAGCACGTTCTCCTTGAGAACTGCTTCTTGGTGGGATACGGGAGTGGGAACTTGTGGGACTTCTTCTTCCGCGGCTGATGCAGCCGGATTGTCTTCAGCAGAGACTTGAGGCCTTGGACCTTTGCGAAGCCTACGCAACGCGGGCGATGCCTGTGGAGTTGGAGTGGGCTGGTCCTCAAAGTCTTCTTCCTCTTGTGGGCGATCCGCCCATGAAGCATCCTGTGCAATTGGCGTCAGTGGACGACCAATGCTGATGAGTTTGCTGTTCTGAGGAAGGACTGCACCATCTTCTACAATGTCATGTTGACCAATGTCTTGAGCAGCGATGGGATCAACTACTAGAAAGTCTTCAGCTTCATGAGCCTCTGTGGAAGCAGGCTCATGGATGGTCAGTTGGCGTTCATGGCATTCAGCTTCAGGATAGACCATAGAAATGGGTTCAACTATTAAGGGCTCTGTGGAAGCAGCCCGATCTTTCTTGGTCTTCCTCTTCTTCTTGGAGGGGGCAGTTGGAGAGGCTTCAGAATGTTTCCTCTTCCTGGCTTCAGCCTCAGCAATCCTTGTCTTCTTGAGCTCTGAAGCGGTTGACTGGCTTTTTGGCTTCGAGCCAGTCAGTCTAGTTGGGAAGACAGTCGAAACTGCTTCCTGCCGTGGTGCGTCAGGTTCAGCCGTAGCAGGCTTCTTCTTCTTTGCGGCCATCCTGGGGTCGATGCCAGGACGCCCAAGGGCCTTGCGCTTCTCAGCCTCATTGTAGGCTTGCACACATCTGTCAGTCAGAGTCTTCATGCGCTCACGCGAACCCTGAGCTTCTGCATGTTTCTTTACAAAGGCTTCCTTGAGCTCGTGCATCATACTCTTGAAGTTCTTCACTTCCTGCACACTGAGCTTGGCCATATGCTTCTTGAACTGAGCCTTTTCATAGTCAATCTTTTGCTTCAGTTCAACAATGCGCTGGGCAATAGCGAGTTCTAAAGCAATGGCGCCTTGGAAGGCGACACTGAGGCCAATTGGTAGCTGCAGATCTTCAAAGCTGATGTTTGGCGTGTCAAACCACTCATCAATGAAGTTGTGGATGATGGTCACATCAAAGAGAGGTAGATCATTGAAGATTTCTGCTTCTTCTTTGCTCTTGATGAGTTGCTCAAGAGCGTCATCTGCTAGATCTTCATCACTTGACAGATCAATGTCGTCATTGCGCAGAATGGCAGTAGCGGTTAGCTCTTGTCCGGTGTGAGGCAGAGGCATCTTGACTTTCTGGGGCTTGGAGATGCGAGATAAGTCTTCGGACTGCACACTGTCTTCAGGAGGTGCAGTTGCCAGTGGCTTCGCCCTTGAGATTTTTGGTGAGGGGGCAGGCTTTGAAGCTTTAGGCTTCTTCATCTTCTTTGTCTTCGGCGCTGCAGGAGCTTCTTCTGATTCAGCGTCAGCTGCAGGCTCATTCACTGCAGTCCCTTGAACTAAGATGCGGGTGATGAGGCCTTCAAGGTTGTAGAAAGGACCGATGACATTGGGTTCTGCATCTCGTGTGCCATCTGCCCTTGGTGCTGAGGGACCAGGGTTGAAGTCTAACCCCAAAGTCTTCTTGTTCTGCTTCGCTGAGTTTTGGGCAAACTGGAAGTTGCGCTTGAACAGATTGTCGTCACGACACCATAGTAGTGACGATGGGTGTGCATCAGCAGGCTGTGGCCCACGGACCATGCAGGGATAGAAGCCTTGTTCAATGGCTTCATCTCTGGACCTGGGCAGAAGATTCTTGTATAGGATGTCTCCCCACGGTCTCTTGATGGCGTTTTTCTCAGCATATTCCTGGGTTACAAATCGGTATTTGAACCATTGTTCTGCCCAATATCTTTGAATCCATTGGATTCGGGTCTTGTGCTGATTGTAATCCTCTTCAGGATCTGTCTTGTACAGTTCTGAGAGTTCATCTGGCAGATCTCTGGGTGTTTCTCCACGACGCTTTCTGCCACCCTTCCTTGCTGCTTTCTCTGAAGCCATCAACTTTAACTTGAAAGGCTTCAACACGTTCAAAGGCTTCAAAGGTTTTCGCTTGCTGGACCAACAGGAACTGGCTTCGGGAGAATTAATGTGATGCTATAAGAATTCTGCAAATGAATGCAGACTATGAGAACCAAAGGATTCTCCCACGGACATGTACCTGTGATAGCATTAAGGTGCGAGGGAAGGGGAAGAGGTCATATGCATTCTCAGAAGATTTTGAAGATAAATCAGTTTAGAAGACATTGACCTCATTTTGTGAAGACATTCACTCATAGATAAGGAGTTGGTTCCAGATTTGTACGAATCCACAGATCAGTACAAGTGAGGAATCTAACTACTTTGTGAAGCATAAGTGAATATACTAGGCATGTTATGAGATGCAGTATGAGAGAGATCTAACTTGTGTGAATAGAAACTGCTTGTGGTAGAAAGTGACAAATCCATAGGATCAATGGTGCTGTAAAAACGAAGTTTTATTTACCACACTAAGAACTGCTAGACGAAGTGGAAGATGAGGCCGAGTAGTTCGATCTTCCGTGCCCTAACTTGGCGACGGAGGACACCTACGGCGATGGCGGAGAGGACGATGTCCGCGATCGGCGTGAAGACGACGTCGGAGAGGTTGCGGCAGCGAAGCGCTTCGTCGCCGGCGTCGTCGAGGGCTAGCGGTGGCGCTAGGGTTCATGCGAGAGTGGAAGAAGAGATAATGACCGCTGTGAAGTGTGTATTTATAGGTACATGGGCGGCACTGCGCTATTACACAGGTGCCCCTGGCGATTCGCATCTGAGGAACACGTGGCCATTATGCAGAATTTTGGGGTTTGTTCCACGTCCCACGCATGCCTTGATTGTCGGGTGGTCGTTCCTACTTCATGTGGAGGAATGAGAATTGAAAATGGACTTAACGGTTGTCTCTGTATCTTCTGCTGACAAGGACGCAGAGAAGACATTCGACAGTTTCAATAGAATGCATATGATTTGGAGAGATAGAATTTGAGATAGAAAGCATAGAGAGGTTAGGGTCCGATCACATTCACTTAGTTCAAAAGATTCAACAATGAAGACATAGCTATAAGTGAATGCTGTAGAGGATAGAACACTAATATATATATATATATATATATATATATATATATATATATATATATATATAATCAACATAGTGAAGATAATCATGAAGATATGTTGAGATCGAAGCCAAACCAAATGTGAAGACATTGCAAGGTAACGCCATGAGTGAAACACTTCAAAATAGAACATTTGGTGGTGGCGTTACCCACCGTATAGGAAGTATTAGACCCAGACACGGCACACAATTATCGTGGCACTCCGAAGTCAAATTCCACATTAATGTATTCATACTTAGAATGTATGTCATCATTGATTGAAGATATACTTTACTTCGTGTGTTGCACATCTAAGTCATCAATATGCATAAGGGTTAGGATGTGTGCCTGATCACAGGACATTTGAGCATTCCAGGATATTTAGCTCACACCGTAACTTGCAAAATCTCTTCTCATCCAAGGGCTTGGTGAAGATATCTGCCAATTGCTCTTCAGTGTTGACGTGTATGATATCAATATCTTCCTTCACAACATGATCTCTGAGAAAGTGATGACAAATTTCAATGTGCTTTGTCTTCGAGTGCTGAACTGGGTTGTTGGCGATCTTGATGGCGCTTTCGTTGTCGCAGTAAAGTGGCACTTGCTTCAGATGAATGCCATAGTCCTTGAGTGTTTGCTTCATCCACAGAAGCTGAGCGCAGCAAGATCCAACAGCAATGTATTCAGATTCAGCAGTGGAGAGAGATACACAGTTCTGCTTCTTTGAATACCAACATACAAGTGATCGTCCCAGAAAGTGACATGTGCCTAATGTAGACTTTCGATCAACTTTGTCACCAGCATAATCAGCATCCGAGAATCCAACCAGATCAAACTCTGAGCCCTTTGGATACCATAATCCTAGAGTTGGGGTGTGAGCCAATATCGAAGAATTCGCTTCACAGCTAAGTGATGCGACTCCTTTGGTGCCGCTTGAAATCGAGCACACATGCAAACACTAAGCATAATATCTGGCCTAGATGCACATAGATAAAGTAAAGAACCAATCATGGAGCGGTATACCTTTTGATCGAACTCTTTACCATTGTCGTCGGGACCCAGATGATGTTTGGCTGGCATTGGTGTTGTGAAGCCTTTGCAGTCTTGCATACCGAACTTCTTCAGGCAATCTTTGAGATACTTCTCTTGAGATATGAAGATGCCGTTGCGTTGTTGTCGTATTTGAAGACCGAGGAAGAACTTCAGCTCTCCCATCATGGACATCTGATATTGCTCTTGCATCATATATCCAAACTCTTCACTGTACTTCTGATTGGTGCAGCCGAAGATAATGTCATCCACATATATTTGGCACACAAACAGTTCACCATCATATGTCTTCGTGAAGAGAATGGGGTCTAGGGAACCAGGTATGAAGCCTTTGCTCTTCAGGAAGTATTTGAGTGTGTCATACCAGGCCCGAGGGGCTTGTTTGAGGCCATACAGTGCCTTGTTGAGCTTGTATACCATGTTAGGATGTTTTGGATTTTCAAAGCCAGGCGGTTGTGCAACATACACTTCTTCTTCAACATTGCCATTGAGAAAAGCACTCTTCACATCCATTTGATATAGAAGTATGTTGTGACGATTTGCATAGGCCAGCAGTATGCGTATGGCTTCAAGTCTAGCCACAGGAGCAAATGTTTCATCGAAGTCAATGCCTTCCACTTGAGTATATCCTTGAGTCTTGACCATGCTCATCTTGCTTGTTGCGGTATATCCATTTGGTGCCTATTATATTGTGCTTCCGTGGATCAGGACACTTAACTAATTCCCATACATTATTCAGCTCAAACCGCTGAAGCTCTTCTTGCATAGCTTGAATCCATTCAGGTTCCATGAAGGCTTCTTCAACTTTCTTGGGTTCTGTTATTGAGACGAATGCGAAGTGCCCACAGAAATTTGCTAGCTGAGTTGCCCTTGAACGAGTGAGTGGACCGGGTGCATTGATGCTATCAATTATTCTTTCAATCTGCACTTCATTGGCAATGCGAGGATGTACAGGGTGAAGACTTTGCTCTTGCTCATCATTGTCGTTGTTAGAAGGAATGTCTTCAGGCTGAGCATTGTCTTCATGTTGATCAGGTGCTGAGATGATAAGTTCTTCTTCAGGATGAGCTTTAGAAGGTATAATTTCTCCATTTCCCATTAGCTTGATTGATTCACTGGATGGAACTTCATCTAGCACAGTTGGCAGTTGCTCTCTTTTGAACCATTGGTCTCATCGAACCGCACATCCACTGTTTCAACCACTTTGTAATGAAAGAGATTGAAGACTCTGTAGGAGTGCGAATCCTTTCCATATCCAAGCATAAAACCCTCATGTGCTTTTGGTGCAAACTTTGAGGTGTGATGTGGGTCCTTGATCCAGCACCTTACGCCAAATACTCTGAAGTAACTGACATTTGGCTTCTTGCCAGTAAGGAGCTCATAGGATGTCTTGTTCAGAAGCTTGTGAAGATAAACACGATTGATTGTATGGCATGAAGTATCAATGGCTTCAGGCCAGAATTTTCTTGGGGTCTTGTATTCATCTAGCATCGTTCTGACCATCTCAATGAGTGTTCTGTTCTTGCGTTCGACGACGCCATTCTGCTGTGGCGTGTACATGGCTGAGAATTCATGTGCGATGCCCAAGGTATCAAGATATGTATCAAGGCCAGTGTTCTTGAATTTAGTGCCATTGTCACTTCTGATGTGCTTTATCTTGGCGCCATAATTGTTCATAGCTCGATTTGCGAAGCGTCTGAAGACATCCTGCACTTCAGTCTTGTAAAGGATTATGTGCACCCAAGTGTATCTAGAGTAATCATCAACAATAACGAAGCCATAGAGGCATGCAGTAGTAGTAAGAGTTGAGTAATGAGTGGGACCGAAAAGATCCATGTGAAGCAGTTCGAAGGGTCGAGTAGTGGTCATGATTGTCTTCGAGGGATGTTTGGCCCTCGTCATCTCTCCTGCCTCACAGGCACCGCATAAGTGATCTTTCTTGAACTTGACGCCCTCGATGCCTATGACATGCTTCTTATTTGCCAGGGTGTGGAGGTTCCTCATGCCAGCATGCCCAAGCCTCCGATGCCAGATTAGGACTAATAGGGAGAGTAGCAAGCGATTCAGGAACGAAGTACATAGTAAGACCATTTGGGCATTTGATCTTGCGCCCTACAAGATGTTTAAGGTCCCCAGCAATGGCGTCAGACGATTTTGGTTTTCTGCTGGAGACCTTTCCCTGCAAAAGAGAGTTAAGCTTTTTTAGCCACCCACATCTTCAAGGGTGGCTGAGAAGCAATAAGTCTAAGTGCATCATCTGAGAATTTTGGCTTTGGAGCCCTAGCAAACAGTCTTGCAGGCGGACAATAGTACTCATAAGAATAAGCAGAATAGTTCCTGGTCTTATGAACATGGCGGTTTGATGAACCACTCTCATATTCATATGCCTGAGTATGGTTTCCCTGCAAAACATTTGCGTTAGTGCGACTCAGGTGAGTCCTCTATCTGTATGAAGCCTTTGGACCGTATGAAGCCTTTGGTCTGAGGTTTGTCTTCTTCACGTGAGGTGTCATGATGACATTCACAGGAAGATTCTCCAGACACCTTTTCGGAACCCAGATCTTCTTCATAGGTGGTCCATTCCTGCAGTTAGTACCAATGTACCTCGCAAACACTTCACCATTCTGATTCTTAAACAGTATATAGTTTGCATCAAAGGATTCATCAATGATAATGGGGTTAGCACAGGTGAAGCCAGATAGATTGGATGGGTCTGCTGAAGGTTCCTTTGCAGCAACCCACATGGTTTTGGGGTACTACTTAGGTTTCCAGTAAGAGCCATCAGCATTCATTTTCCTTACGAACCCAACGCCCTCTTTCCTCGGGTTTCAGTTCAAAATCTGCTTTTTGAGGACATCACATAGTGTCTGATGCCCTTTAAGACTTTTGTACATCCCTGTTTCAAGCAATGTCTTCAACCTAGCATTCTCATCAGCAATAGCAGTGGTATCCTCAGCAGAGGGGTTAGTTACCACATCAACAGTTGAAGATATTGCAACAGTAGTAACAGTAGAACATTTAGCAACAGAAGTAGAATTATCACGCTCAATGCATTTAAGACATGGTGGTTCAAATCCTTCCTGAGCGGTACTGGTCTGTTTGGAGTGAAGTGACTCGTTTTCCTTTTGAAGATCTTCATAAACCGCTCTCAATTTCTCAAGATCTTGCTTCCTTTGAAGATAATCATAGGAAAGATTTTCATGAGTTGTTGAGAGAGTTTCATGATGACTTTCAAGTTCCTGATACTTAACGTGAAGATTTTTTATGTCTTCAATTAAGGATTCAGATCGAGTCATTTCAGCACCTAACAGATCATCGCTTCTGTCTAACAGTTTTTGAATATGTTCCATAGCTTTCTGCTGTTCAGTTGCAATTTTAGCAAGTGTTTTGTAGCTGGGTTTTGAATCACAATCAGAGTCATCGTCACTAGATGTTTGATAGTGAGTAGTGCGTGTGTTTACCTTGTCACCGCGAGCCATGAAGCAGTAGGTAGAAGCGGAGTAGTCCTTGTCATTTGCATCGGTGTCGGTGACGAGGTCATTGTCTTCAGTATTGAAGATGGACTTGGCAACGTATGCTGTAGCCAGACTTGCGACGCCTGAATCGGACTCCTCCTCAGACTCCACCTCCGCCTCCTCAGAAGCGGACTCCTCCTCCGAGTCCATTTCCTTGCCAACAAACGCACGTGCCTTGCCAGATGAGCTCTTCTTGTGTGATGAAGACTTTGAGGAAGACTTGGACGAAGACTTTGAGTATTTCTTCTTCTTCTTGTCGTCAGAGTCATATTCCTTGCTCTTCTTCTTCTTTTTGTTCTCATTGTCCCACCATGGACACTCAGAGATGAAGTGGCCAGGTTTCTTGCACTTATGACATGTTTTCTTCTTGTAGTCGTGAGCAGAAGCTTCATCATTCCTTGAGCTTGATCGGGAAGACTTTCTGAAGCCTTTCTTCTTGGTGAATTTTTGGAACTTCTTCACAAGCATAGCAAGTTCTCTTCCAATGTCTTCAGGATCATCAGAACTGCTGTCAGATTCTTCTTCAGATGAGGAGACAGCTTTTGCCTTCAAGGCAGGAGTTCGCCCATAGTTTGGACCGTAGATATCTCTTTTTTCAGAAAGCTGAAACTCATGTGTGTTGAGCCTCTCAAGTATGTCAGATGGATCGAGTGTCTTGAAATCAGGACGTTCTTGAATCATCGGGGCTAGGATGTCAAACGAACTATCAAGTGATCTCAGTACTGTCTTGACGACTTCATGTTTGGTGATCTCAGTAGCGCCGAGGGCTTGAAGCTCATTTGTGATGTCAGTGAGTCGGTCAAAAGTGTGCTGGACATTCTCATTGTCATTTCGCTTGAAGCGGTTGAAGAGGTTGCGAAGGACACTGATTCTCTGATCTCTCTGGGTTGAGATGCCTTCATTGACCTTGGAGAGCCAGTCCCAGACCAGCTTAGATGTCTTCGAAGCACTCACACGGCCATACTGTCCTTTGGTCAGGTGACCATAGATGATATTCTTGGCAGTAGAGTCCAGTTGAACAAATTTCTTGATGTCAGCAGCAGTGACACCTTCTCCAGCCTTAGGAATGCCGTTTTCGACGACATACCATAGGTCGACATCAATGGCTTCAAGATGCATGCGCATCTTATTCTTCCAGTAGGGATATTCAGTTCCATCGAAGACGGGGCATGCATCGGAGACTTTAATTATCCCTGCAGTCGACATAGCTAAAACTCCAGGTGGTTAAACCGAATCACACAAAACAAGGGAGCACCTTGCTCTGATACCAATTGAAAGTGCGTTATATCGACTAGAGGGGGGGTGAATACGCGATTTTTATGAAAGTCTTCAAAACATGGAAGTTATGAAGACAAACGATAGAAATAAACCTATTACCATGCAGCGGAAGGTAGACTACACTAGGCAAGCCATAGTCAAGTGTTCAATGAAGTGAAAGCACAATGACTTAATAGCAGCAATGTAGTAAGGATCAGGTAGGAAGATATTATGAAGCCATACAGAGCATGCAGTCACTCAGTGAAGACAAAAGATAGTGCAAACATACAATGACTTCACAAGGAGCAACAGTGAGTAAAGGGAAGGGAAGATGAAACCAGTGACTCGTTGAAGACAATGATTTGTTGGACCTGTTCCAGTTGCTGTGACAACTGTACGTCTGGTTGGGGCGGCTAGGTATTTAAACCTTAGGACACACAGTCCTGAACACGCAGCTCAGGACACCCAGTCCTCACCGTATTCCCCTTGAGCTAAGGTCACACAGACCTCGCCCAATCACTCTGGTAAGTCTTCAAGGTAGACTCCCAAACCTTCACAGACTTCGTTCACCGGCAATCCACAATGTCTCTTGGATGCTCAGAACGCGATGCCTAACGGCTGGAGGATGCACAGTCCTCAAGTGTAATAAGTCTTCAGATCACACAGACAAGAAGACTTAAGTGATGCCCAATTCTCTCTGGCTCTGGGTGGTTAGGGCTTTATCCTCGCAAGGAATTCTCTCTCAAAGGCTTCGAGGTGGGTTGCTCTCAAACGACAAAAGCCGTACTCTCAATCTGAGCAGCCAACCGTTTATGGTTGTGGGGGTGGGCTATTTATAGCCACTTGGCAACCCGACCTGATTTGTCCGAAATGACCCTGGGTCACTAAGGAACTGACACGTGTTCCAACGGTCAGATTTCAAACTCACACGCCAACTTTACTTGGGCTACAAGCAAAGCTGACTTGTTCGACTCTGGACAAGATTCGCTCTCATAGTCTTCACTCGAAGACATAGGTTATTTGGTTAGGCATCACTTCAGTCAGTCTGACTGGTTCTCTTGGACCCCACTTAACAGTACGGTGGTTCCTATGACTCAACACAAAAGAAAAAGAACTACGAAAGATCTAAGTCTTCGAGCTCCATAAGCTTCATGTGGTGTCTTCTCTTGTCATAGTCTTCAATGTGAATATCTTCATATACCACCTTTGACTTCAATGTCTTCATACATTTTTAGGGGTCATCTCTGGTAGGAAAACCGAATCAATGAGGGACTTCTACCTTGTGTTATCCTGCAATTCTCACAAACACATTAGTCCCTCAACTAGGTTTGTCGTTAATACTCCAAAACCAACTAGGGGTGGCACTAGATGCACTTACAACTTTCTCTGCGTCCTTGTCAGCAGAAGATACAAAGACAAACATTAAGTCTGTTTTCAATGCTAAGTCCTTTCACCTGAAACCCGGAGAAGTGGAAACGACCACCCGACAATCCAGGCGTGCGTGGGAACGTGGAACAACCTCCGATATGTTGCATGATAGCCACGTGCCCTTCAGATGTGAATCGCCAGGGGCACCTGTGTAATAACACTGTGCCGTCCCTGTCCCTATAAATACACGCCTCACCACAGTCATTATCCTTTCTTCCACTCTCGCACAAACCCTAGCGCCACCGCTAGCCCTCGACGATGCCGGCGACGAAGCGCTTAGCTACCGCGACCTCACCGACGCCGTCTTCATGCCGGCCGCGGACATCATCTTCTCCGCCGTCGCCGTAGGTGTCCTCCGTCGCCATGTTAGGGCACGGACGATCGAACTGCTCGGCCTCCTCTCCCACTCCGTCTAGCAATTCTTTGTGTGGTAAATAAAACTTCCTTTTTATGGCCCCTTTGATCCTATAGATTCATTACTTTCTACCACAAGCAGTTTCTGTTCACACAAGTTGGATCTATTTCATACTGCATATCATAATATGCCTAGTATGTTCACTTATGCTTCACAAAGTAGTTAGATTCCTCACTTGTACTTATTCATGGATTCGTACAAATCTGGAACCAACTCTTTATCTATGAGTGAATGTCTTCGCACGATGAGGTCTATGTCTTCTAAACAGATATATCTTCAAAATCTTCTGAGAATGCATATGACCTCTTCCCCTTCCCTCGCACCTTAATGCTGTCACAGGTACATGTCCGTGGAAGAATCCCTTGGTTCTCATAGTTTGCATTCGTTTGCAAAATTCTTACAGCATCACATTAACTCTCCCGAAGCCAGTTCCTGTTTGACCAGAAAGCGGAAGCCTTTGAAGCCTTTCAGTTTAAAGTTCATGGCTACAGAGAAATCAGCAAGGAAGGGTGGCAGACAGCGTTGAGGCAGAACATCAAGAGATCTGCCTGATGACCTCTTAGAGCTGTACAAGACAGATCCAGAGGAGGATTACAATCAGCGCAAGACACGAATCCAATGGATTCGGAGATATTGGGCCGAACAATGGTTTAAATACAAGTTTGTGACCCAGGAGTATGCTGAGAAGAATGTCATCAAGAGTCCTTGGGGTGACATTCTCTTCCGAAGCCTTCCACCCAAGACCAGAGCTGAAGCTATTGCTCAGGGTTTCTATCCTTGTATGGTCCGTGGACCACAGCCTGAAAATGCTGACCCATCATCACTGCTCTGGTGTCATGATGATAATCTCTTCAAGCACAACTTCTAGCACGCAAAGGCATCGGCCAAGGAAAACAAGAAGTCATTGGGACTAGACTTCAACCCTGGTCCTTCTGCTCCCCGGGCTGACGGCACATGCGATGCTGAACCCAATATCATCGGACCTTTCTACAACCTTGATGGCCTTATCACTCACATTTCTATTCAAGGTGCCAAAGTGGATCATTCTGATGATGATGCCGACACTGATGAAGCCCCAGCTCCTACTACAAAGCCGTAGAAGCAGAAGAAGGCTAAAGCTTCAAAGTCAGCTGCTCCTCC
This sequence comes from Triticum dicoccoides, assembly GCF_002162155.2. Classification (NCBI taxonomy): domain Eukaryota; kingdom Viridiplantae; phylum Streptophyta; class Magnoliopsida; order Poales; family Poaceae; genus Triticum; species Triticum dicoccoides. Next base: position 454,252,362 of record NC_041384.1, read on the forward strand.
AAAAGCTTCACGTGCGAAGCCACCGGCTACTGCACCTCCTGAAGACAGTGTGCAGTCCGAAGATCTATCACGTATCTCCAAGAAGACTAATATGAGAAAGAGTACTGATCAGGCACTGACTGCTGCTGCTATTCTGCGCAATGACGCCATTGATCTATCCAGCAATGAAGATCTTGCAGATGACGCTCTTGAGCAACTGATCAAGAGCAAGGAAGAAGCAGAGATCTTCAATGATTTGCCTCTCTTTGATGTGGCAATCATCCATAACTTCATTGATGAGTGGTTTGACACGCCCAACCTCAGCTTTGAAGATCTGCAACTTCCAATTGGCCTTAGTGTCGCCTTCACTCACGCCATTGCTTCTGAGCTAGCTCTAGCTCAGCGCATCGTTGAACTGAAGCAAAAGATCGACTATGAGAAAGCTTAGTTCAAGAAGCACATGGCCAAGCTCAGCGTGCAAGATGTGAAAAACCTCAAGATTATGCTGCACGAGCTCAAGGAAGCCTTTCTCAAGAAGCGTGAAGAAGTTAAAGGTTCTCGTGAGCGCATGAAGAGCCTGGCTGACAAGTGTGTGCAATCTTACAATGAGGCTGAGAAGCGCAAGGCTCTTGGTCGTCCTGGCATCGACCCAAGAATGGCTGCAAAGGAGAAGATGCCATCAACAGACCAATCTGCACCTTCAAGGCGGGAAGAGCCACGCATAGTCTTTCCAAGCAACATGACTGGCTCGAAGCCAAAGGTCCGGTCAACCACTTCAGAACTGAAGAAGACGAGGACTGTCGAGGCTGAAGCCAGAAAGAGGAAAAATCCTGATGCTTCTGATGTCGCTCCCTTCAAGAAGAAGAGCAGAACCAAGAAAGATCGGGCTGCTCCCACAGAGCCCCTTGTTGTAGAACCCATCTCTGTTGCTCGCCCTGATTCCTCGCATCAAGAACGACGGATAGTAGTTCATGAGCCTGCTTCCATAGAGGCTCCTGAAGTTGAAGACATTCCAACAGTTGACCCCATCGCTGCTGAAGACATTGGTCACCATGACAATGTTGAAGATGATGAAGTCCTTCCTCACATCAAGCACCAACTAGTATCATCGCCTGTGCTCACACACAGCGAACTCATCAGCATTGGTCGTCCTCTGACGCCAACTGCTCAGGATGCATCGTGGGCTGATCACCACAGGGACAAGACACTCCAAGCTCTCCCCAACCGCAAGCTACCCCAACAGTGCAAGATGATGATGACTATGAGGCCCAGCACACTCCATCTCCACAAGCGTCGCACGTATTACGCAGGCTTCGCAAAGGACCAAGGCCCCAAGTCACTCCCACAATGCATGTGTCTGAATCCGAAGCCAAAATGGCTGAAGATGTTCCGGCTGCATCAGCCGATGAAGAAGAAGCCCCAAGAGTTGCTACACCCCCGTCTCACCAAGATGTTGTTCTCGAGGAGAACGTGACCGACCCTCCAGCTTTTGAAGTGGAGGTTGAGAATCCTGAGGCTGCCACCACTAACACCACTGAAGCCAATGACGTGGTCATGGCTGAATACATTGTGGAGCCTGCACCTAACACTGTGCCAGAGGCCAATGAAGCCAATGATGCACCTGCAACAGATGTGCAGCCTGACGCCTCTATTGATGCCACTGCTCCTGTTCCGCCACCAAGGCCACACATTATCGAGCAAACATTCAACTATGGCCAACTTATCACTGTCAAATGGCCTTTTCTGACTCCTCCGCCTGCTAGTGGTCCTCAGTTTGACTATCACGTTGAGCACAGGCCTCAAGTTCAGAAGCCAATGCCAAGGTTTCCCAGGTTTCTAGGTACTGCATCTGCACCCAGATCTTTTAATATCAATGGCTTCAAGGCACACAACACCTTCTTTGATAGCCCAAGAACCCCTACACCAATGCAAGAATATCTTCTGATCAGTTCTGGAGCTATCAGCAGCGCAGTTATTACTCATGCATTCTGTACAATCAAGGTTGCATTTTCCCACATATGCGTCTTGATACTGAAGCCATAACTGGTCTGCCTTGTTTGGAAGAAGCTCTGGATTGCTTCAGAGAGTCTGGATTATTGTCGTTCGTCACTGACAAGGAGCACTGGAACGAAGAATTGCTGCTCCAATTCTATGCCACTCTTCATATTCGTGACTACAACAGAGATCTGAAGATTTGGGTACTTGAGTGGATGACAGGCAATGTTCATCACGAAGCCAAAGCCTTTGATATCATTGAGCTCACTGGTCTGCCCACTCCAGGAGATCTTTATGAACCTGGTTGTCAGCTTCACAGTGCAGCTATGGAGAGCATTTTTCACAAGCCTGAACCAAACATGAGTCAGATGCTTAGCATGATGAAGCCTTTGCCTCCAGATGTTGCATATCCTAAGGAGTTCTTTGTTGAAGACCTTGAGTATCTGCCACGCACTATCTATCACATTATAAGGCGAACTCTCTGGCCCATCAAAGGACATTCTTCACATGCAAAGCTGGAAGGTGCAATGAAGACTTTGGTCTTCCATATTCTTCACGGCAAATGCTTCAATGCACAAGACTTCTTCATCCGCCACTGCATCAGGATCTGATCTCTTTGGCTTGAAGTTTTACGCTCCATGGATTATGCGGCTGATCAAACTACACTCAGTTGTCACCTATCAGCCTTCTGCTCGCAATCATCGGATCTTTATGCCTGACATCGATATGTCAGTTGAAGCCATCTATCCAGAGCCTGCCAAGGAGCCCCTTAGTCTTCAGAATGCTGATAAGCAAAGTTTCTCACAACACATTGACGGAGATCCAGCAGTCGCTCGTGTTTATCCTCTGGCTGGTACTACCCGTGCAGCTCATCGTGCCCTCACTGAAGCAACTGAAAGCACCATTGCCCAACGGCCCAAGAAGCGATCTCGTGTTCTCAACGACCGAGAACTTCTGGTTGCCCTTCATCAGAAACAGGATAAGCATCATGACTGGCTGAAGCGCCAAATGCAAAGCCTCTTGGTGGACGTAAATAGGATTCGCAACCTTGCCACCAAGAATGCCTTTGTTGCCCATGAAACTTGTCGGCGTACATGGAAAGGGCTGACGCTTATGTGTTCCGAAGATGATCTTCAAGAGGATGGCTTCTCTGAACACTTCAAGTTTGACTCAACACCTCCAAGAAGGACTGTGCTGCGGTGTACTCCGTATCTTGAAGACTCTGAGTTCTCCTCCTCTGCTGCAACAGTGAATGCACGTGTCATCGATGATGAAGACGACACTACTTCACCACCTTCAACGCGAATCAACACTGCACCGAGTTCGTCTGCACCTCCAACCAACACCGAAGACCCTGCTGCTTCACCAACTCCTCACGGGGACGAGTAGGTGCTCTATGTCTTCAAACCTTTTTGGTCCTTACTGACAAAAGGGGGAGAAGCATATGAGTTTGATAGTCTTCAAGCGGGTTCATATGGGCGGTAGTTTTATATTTTGCCTAGTGTTTACAACTCTCGCGTCTTGATACATTTGGTTCTTTGAGTTGTAACACTCAAATTCGATGGCCGTCTGCTACTTATTTGCTATTCTGTGATGCGATGATAAATTCTGCATGTGCGACGATAATTTCCGCACTTAGATCATTTTGCAGACGTCCATTTTTCATTATGCATATCATCATCTTCGTCATGTCATATCTTGCATAATGGATTGTCATCATAAGTTGAAGAGGATCTCCACAAGTACAACCTGCCATGTGCATTTGCATTCCAAAAGCAAATTACTTATATGCACATCTTCAGGGGGAGCCCTTGCAACTTATGAAGACAATCCCCTATCCTTTACAATTTCACATATTATATTCCCCGTTGAAAACTTCAACTAGTTTGTCATCAATCACCAAAAAGGGGGAGATTGTAAGTGCATCTAGTGCCACCCCTAGTTGGTTTTGGAGTATTGACGACAAACCTAGTTGAGGGACTAATGTGTTTGTGAGAATTGCAGGATAACACAGGTAGAAGTCCCTCATTGATTCGGTTTTCCTACCAGAGATGACCCCTAAAAATGTATGAAGACATTGAAGTCAGAGGTGGTATGTGAAGACATTCACATTGAAGACTATGATAAGAGAAGACATCGCGTGAAGACTATGGAGCGCGAAGACTTAGCAGTTTCGTCGTTCTGTGTTTTTCTTTGTTGAGTCATAGGAACCACCGTACTGTTAAGTGGGGTCCAAGAGAACTAGTCAGAATGACTGAAGTGATGCTTAACCAAAATCCTATGTCTTCGAGTGAAGATTATGAGAGCAAATCTTGTTCAGAGTTGGATAAGTCAGCTTTGCTTGTAGTCCAAGTAAAGTTGTCGTGTGTGTTTGAAATCTGACCGTTGGAACATGTGTCAGTTCCTTAGTGACCAAGGGTCATTTCGGACAAACCAGGTCGGGTTGCCCAGTGGCTATAAATAGCCCACCCCCTACAACCATAAACGGTTGGCTGCTCAGAGTTAGAGTACGGCTTTTGTCGTTTGAGAGCAACCCACCTCGAAGCCTTTGAGAGAGAATTCCTTGCAAGGATAAAGCCCTAACCACCCAGAGCCAAAGAGTGTTAGGCATCACTGAAGTCTTCCTGTCTGTGTGATCTGAAGACTTATTACACTTGAGAACTGTGAATCCTCCAGCCGGTTAGGCGTCACGTTCTGAGCATCCAAGAGTCATTGTGGATCGCCGGTGAACAAAGTCTGTGAAGGTTTGGAAGTCTACCTTGAAGACTTACCAGAGTGATTGGGCGAGGTCTGTGTGACCTTAGCTCAAGGGGAATACGGTGAGGACTGAGTGTCCTGAGCTGCGTGTCCAGGACTGGGTGTCCCAGACTGTGTGTCCTCAGGTTTAAATACCTAGCCGCCCTAACCAGACGTACAACTGTCACTGCAGTTGGAACTGGTCTACCAAACCTTTGTCTTCACCAAGCTCACTGGTTCTATCCTTCCCATCTCTTTATTTACAGTTGGTCCTTGTGAAGTCATTGCCTATTTGCATTGTCCATTTGTCTTCACTGTGTGACTATTTGTTCAGATTGGTTTCATATTATCTTCCATCCTGATCCGTACTGCCTAGCTGTTGTTAGTCTTTGTGCTTTCACTTCATTGAATACTTGACTATGGCTTGTCTAGGGTAGTCTACCTTCCGCTGCATGGTTATAGGTTCATTTCTATCGTTTGTCTTCAAAACTCCCATGTTTTGAAGACTTTCACAAAAATCGCCTATTCACCCCCCTCTATTCGATGTAACGCACTTTCAGAAGTGTAGATCGGGGCCTTCTCAACCACTCCCGAGCAAATCAACAAGTTTGATTGGCTAGGGAGTGAGATCGGGCGAAAATGAAGCTTGGAGCCACAATGGAGCTTAGGGTTGGAAGAGGTAAGTCAACGGGGAAGAAGGGGGACCCCTTTTATAGTGGGGGCAACAATCCAACCGTTATCCACCAACCAGCCCGCAACCAGCGGTACTACCGCTCCAGGACATCGGTACTACCGCTGGGCCATGCGGTACTACCGGGAGGAGCCGCGGTACTACCGCAGCAGCAGCAGCAGTAGCTAGGGTAGATCTTACGCACATGGGCTGAGGACGGTACTTCCGCAGACGCGGTACTACCGCTCCCCCTTGCGGTACTACCGCAAGGCAGGGAACCCCAAACCTGGGAAGAGCGTGGATAACAGAACATCCGTGCCTACTTCCGCTGGAAAACGGACGTAGCAAAAATCCGACACAGTACTACCGCAGAGGAGCGGTACTACCGCCTGGCAGCTGAGCCAGGCCGCGCACGGTACTACCGCAGAAGGGTTGCGGTACTACCGTGGTAGTGTGGATGTAAAAAATTACATCCGCCCCTACTACCGCGAGGGAGCGGTACTTGGCCTGGGGGTCACGGTACTATGGCTCCAAAGGAACAGTACTACCGTGCACACCTGCGGTACTACCGCGCCACCGCATGGTACTACCGCTAGTGCCTATGGTACTACCGCTCACCAGGGAGCAGTACTACCGCAAGCCAACACAGCAGCCAGAACAAGGTAAAGAGAAACAAGCAGAGGAAGCTCCAAGGTGCAGGGGAAAGGAGGGGACTAGGAAGAAACGTGTACGTGATGATTCCACCCGAACCTTTCCGACGCGGACCCCCTCTTAATAGTACGGCTTTCCTACGACTCAAATCCACCAAAAAGAAACGTAGAAAAACGCCGTCTTCAATAGTCTTCGAGGGACACCAAACCGTCTTGTGCCTAGCGAAGAAACATCTAGGAAACTCAAGACACACGATTATTCCGCAAACGCATTGTCATCAATCACCAAAACACCTTAGGGATAAATAGCCCTTACAATAAGCTCCACCCTCGACAGCAAATAGGAAAGCGCGCTCGTCATTTTCCTGCGAGTGAATGTCGATGTGTTTGCGTGGCAAGCATCCGACATCCCCGACGTTCCCAGGGAAGTGATTGAGCACCACCTTGTTGTCTGTCCCCATGCGCGACCTGTCAAGCAGAAGGTCAGGAAGCAAGCTTTGGAACGACATGAGTTCATCACAGAGGAGATCAGGAAATTGGAAGCGCCAGGTTTGGTGAGAGGAGTGCTCCATCCGATGTGGTTGGCCAATCCGGTGGTCATGCGCAAAGCAAATGGGAAGTGGAGGCTGCGTATTGACTACACGGATGTCAATAAGGCTTGTCCTAAGGACCACTTCCCATTGCCGTGCACCGACCAGATTGTTGACTCCATGGCCGGGTGTGATCTGTTGTCATTCCTCGACACCTACTCGGGCTATCACCAGATCTTCATGGCAAGAGAAGATGAAGAGAAGACAACCTTTATCACCCCATGTGGTACGTATTGCTTTTTACGGATGCTTTCGGGTTGAAGAGTGCTGGCTCGACATTCACAAGGGCGGTTCAGATTGGTTTTGAGCCCGAGCTACATAGAAATATGGAAGCATATATGGATGACATAGTGGTCAAAACCAAGGACAAGGCGACCATTGTACAAGACCTAGGAGGGACGTTTGCCAACCTACGCAAGATCAACCTCAAGCTGAACCCTGAGAAGTGTGTCTTTGGCGTCCCGTTAGGAAAACTTCTCAGGTTCTTTGTGTCGCAACGTGGGATCGAGGCAAACCCAGACAAGATTGAGGTACCCAGGCGGATCAAGGATGTGCGCCGGCTCACTGGCTGCGTTGCTGCCATGAGCAGGTTCATCTCCAAGTCCGCTGAACGTGCTCTTCCCTTTTTCAAAATCTTGAAGAAGGCAGGCCCAATGGAGTGGACCCCAGAGGCCGAGGCGGCATTGCAGGATCTGAAGAAATACCTTTCCTCTACGCCAATACTGGTTGCGCCTAAACCACAAGAGCTGTTGCTGCTGTATCTGGCGGCAACGAATCAAGTGGTCAGCGCCGCTAGTGGCACAGAGGGAGGTCGACGAAGAGACAGCGGTAATGGCAGGACCGGCGGATGGCAAGTCAGAGATTCCCCCCAGTAGGCCTGGTGCCGGCAAGGCAAGGACCCCGGCAGAGTCCGACGCCATCGGGGCAGGGCCCGCGCATCCAAGTGAAGTGGTGCAGAAGAAGAAGATGATGCAGCACCCAATTTACTTTGTCAGCTCCCTCTTTGCAGGGGGCCAGTTCAAGGTACTCCGGTGTGCAGAAATTGCTCTTCGGCCTCCTTATGGCCTCGAGGAAGCTGCGTCATTACTTCCAATCCCACGAGATTATTGTCGTCACCCGCCTCCCGTTGCAACGGATACTGCACAACCCAGATGCAACCGGAAGGATTGTGAAGTGGGCCCTGGAGTTGTCAAGCTTTGGTTTGAAGTTTTAAAGTACTTCGACAATTGAGAGCAGGGTCTTGGCAGAGTTCATTGCAGAATGGACCTCAACGTCCGACGAGGAAATCCAGGAGACCGCTCTCCCCGGCAAGGAAGCAAGTCGTGACTGGATCATGCACTCTGATGGGGCTTTCTCGCTGCAAGGCGCCGATGCCGGCGTGCTGCTTGTCGCACCCACCGGAGAGCACCTCAAGTATGTGATCCAGATGCACTTTCCCACGGAGATGTCCACAAACAACACTGCTGAATATGAGGGGCTGCTCGTCGGTCTCAGGATCGCGACATACCTCGGGGTGAAGAAGCTCATTGTTAGGGGTGATTCGCAGCTTGTTGTTAGATAGGTCAACAAAGATTAACAGAGTCCGTTGATGGAGGCCTACGTAGATGAGGTGAGGAAGCTGGAGGAGCGCTTCGACGGTATTCAAGTGGAGCACGCTCCCCGAGTGGAGAACGACATCGCCGACTACCTATCAAAGCGCGCTGCATTCAAGCTACCTATGGAATCAGGTACCTTTTTGCTTCGGTTAACTCAACCATCCGTCGAACCATCAACGGAGCAGAACAAGCGGAGGAAGTCGGGCCCCAGCAAGTACTTTCCCGCCGAGCCCCCAGGGGCCGCCAGCAAGGGTGTTGCCGCGGATTCCGAGCCTGCCAAGGGGCAGCTAGCTCCGGCAGGGTGCCAAGCCCTGGCCGTAGAGATGGCTGCCCCCATGGCGGAAGAGATGCCTTTGGTCCTTGCCGTCGAGCCCTAGGCTCCGGCATGGGCACAACATACCGTTTGTTTCCTCCAGACAGGGGAACTTCCTGAGGAGCAGGAAGAAGCGGAAAAAGCAGTCTGTCGGTCTGCCTTGTACCAGTTCGTCGATGACGTCTTGTACAGAAAAAGACCGAACGATGTGAAATTGAAGTGCATCCCCCGGGAGGAAGGACTGGAGCTGTTGCCAGAGATACATGGAGGCATATGTGGCTCCCACATAGGGTCGAGGGCCCTTGCCGGCAAGGCTTCTTCTGGCCCACCGTCCTCCAGGATGCGACGGCACTAGTAACCAGGTGTGAAGCATGCCAGTTCCATTCAAAGAAGCTTCATCAACCAGCTCAAGCCCTTCAAACAATTCCTCTCTCCTGGTCGTTTTCGGTCTGGGGGCTCGACATACTGGGCCCCTTCCCCCATGCTATCGGGGGCTTTGAGTACTTGTACGTTGCAATCGACAAGTTCACAAAGTGGCCGGAGGTGGAAGCAGTGAGGAAGGTGACAACACAGTCAGCCGTCAAGTTCTTCAAGGGACTAGTCTGCCGTTTTGGTGTGCCAAACAGAGTCATCACCGACAACGGCACGCAGTTCACAAGCCACGCCTTCATGCAGTACATCTGAGACCTCGGCAGCAAGGTTTGTTTTGCTTCCGTGGCACACCCACAGAGCAACGGCCAGGCGGAGAGGTCAAATGATGAAGTACTATGAGGCCTGGGAACAAAGACTTTTGACAAGCTGCACAAAAGCGGAAGGCGCTGGATTGATGAGTTGCCGGTGGTTCTTTGGTTGATCAGAACGATGCCAAATCGAGCCACCGGCCAGACACCCTTTGCCCTGGTATACGGGGCAGAATCAGTTCTCCCCACGGAACTCATATACGGGTCACCTCGAGTGCTCGCTTATGACGAGCTTGAGCAAGAGAGATTGCAGCAAGATGATGAAATGCTCCTTGAGCAACATCGTCTTCAGGCGGCTGTGAGAGCAGCACGCTACTAGCAATCTTGCGCCGCTACCATAGCCACAAGGTTCATGCCCAAAATTTTGAGGAAGGCAACCTTGTTCTTCGGCGCATTCAGTCGGCCAAGAATTCCAACAAGATGACGCCAAAGTGGGAAGGCCCTTATCGGGTAATATGAGTCACCAGGCCCGGCGTTGTCCGCCTGGAGGCCGAAGATGTTATCCCAGTAAGCAATTCCTGGAACATCGAACATCTTCGCAAGTTTTACCCATAAGGCACGGTTGCCGGGCCTCCCGGCGAACCACCTTTTGTATGAGCCTTGCCGGCAAGGCATGTAACCCTCTGTACGAAGCCAGACGCAGACCCTGAGCATAAATAAATGAAGCGCTGGCGCCCTAAGTATAGCATGCATGCTAGGTCAAGTCTCTCCCTCGGTTAGGGTTGATAGTGCTTAGCGGCGACTAACGCCTAGAGGTCGAGTGTGCGTCTTTCTGTTCTCTTTGGTTCACAGGGCACGCAGACACTTCTGCTGAGCCGCTCGGGAAAAAGAGAACAAACCGGCGCTCCGGCCCCGGCAAGCCAAGACTGCCGGGGGCTAAAGATACAAGGATCCAACCACGGCGAGCCAAGGTTGCCAGGGGCTGCGGATCCAGATAAGTCTTTCATCCCCTATTATGCATTTCCATATAGAACCGGGACATGTGAAACCTTGTTTATGTTCTTAAAACCACCGTGCTCCCCCTTTCTTGTACCCAAGAGCTACCTCCTGGGTCGGAATTTGGTAGTAGTCGTGGTGGCGAGGAGATGAACGAGGGGCCTAACTCTACTTCGCCCTGCCTCCGCCAAGAGCGCGAGAATGATCGACCGAAGTGGGGAGACGGCAAGGCCTATTACCGGGCGACAATGTTTATTTTCAAAACAACAAGGATTCATCCTTAGCATGGGCCTCGCTCACGCACAAAGAACCCGGCAAGCACCCTTTTTCATTAAAAACATCCCATATAGGTACAGTTTATACGGAATTAAAAACATGAGCAAAGGAGATTACAAGTCTTAGAATTAACAAGTGTCCGCATGCTTACAAACTAAAAAAAGGATAAGATGCCCGTAATCCCTTTCTTGTCCCTCTTCTCAGAAGGTGGAGTAAGAGGGCAGGAGGGCGAAAAGATCGCCTAGGCGAGGTGCGAGGAGCAGAAGGCACCAAGAGAACGTCCCAGTGCCGGGAGGGGAGCTGGAAGATGAGGCAGCAGGCCGGCAATACGCGACAAAGGCGTGGTGCCCGCGTACTTTGATTTGATGGCCGCCACCCGCCTTCTTCGCCTTCTCTGACCCTCCTACGCCAGCCGCCCAAGGAGACGACGGGGAGCACCCCGATGGAGAGCTTGGCGAGGATGGCCCTCGGCAAGGCGCGTGGCCGAGGGAATGGCGGTGCGGTCAGTCGAAGTCAGAGTCAGCATCCTGCCGCTCGACTCCCTCATCGTCGCTGTCGCTGTCCTCCTCATCACTCCCGCTCGAGGAGGAATCTTCATCGTCGGAGGAGCTCTCCACGCAGCACTTCAAGCGAGTTCCGAGATCTCCAAAGACCTTGACGGAAAGCAGGCTGCCCTCCGTTAACTTGAAGTAGAGGACAAACCCCGCCGTCCAAGCTGTCGTTGCGTGTGAATGTCTTCCATCCACGATGGAGGTACATGCCGTGAGGAGCAGGGAAGTCGACGTTGACCCATGTGCCGCCGTTCTCGGAGCCCTTCATGTGCAACCAGAGGGTCTGGGGTGGATCGAGCTCCATCTCCCGAGCAAATGCAGTAGGGAGACGGAGGCGGCGACGCGGTGGCTGGCGCAGCCTGATGAAGAACTCGCGGGGCTGGTCCCTGACGTGGCGCTCCATCGGTGGAGGCATCGCTGGCGGAGGCGAGGCCGATGCGCCGCTCCGTCATCCTCTCCCCTGAGCGCCACGATGACCTCGGCCTCGCCCCCTCCCCCTACCTCTCGTGGCCGGTTCCTCCACCACGAGCTCTTGGGGAGGAGGAACGCGCTGACGAGCAGCAACCCTCGCCACCACCGTCGAAGGGCCAGCGTTTCCTCTCGCCATGGCGGATGGAAGAAAGAAGCGGAGGTGGAAGGAGACGGATGATGGAAGAATGTGGAATGCCGCCCCCTCCCCTCCTAATAAAGGGGCGGAGTCGGGGCTCGGCCGCCTCACTCGACCAATCCGGTCATCGGGGGCGCATGGAATCAGGACCGGCCCGCTGCCCCAATCAGCGACGACCCGGTTTCTCGCCTCCACCTCCTACCACCTGCATGAAGGACACATGGCGAGCGAGCAACATTGAAGGGACAGGCGAAGCGGCCGCTCCCCACCCCGTGATCGTGGGGTGCGGGCGCCTTGAAGACCACGACCCGAGTCCACCCAAGTAAATGGGATGTGCCTCTGCGCCTCCCTCCTTTTACGGGAAAGACGCGGGCCGCCTCTTTACCACGATGTGACGCATACGTGTGAAAACCGCCCCACACATGACCCCCACGTCACGCACGACCCTCCACATCGCGCGTTCAATGCGGGTCGTGGGGAAGCGCAGCGGACGAGAAATTAGTACGGTAAAATTCGTCCCGCCTGCCCGCGCACTGTTGTGGGCCTAGCCCAACAACGCGTCACGCTTATGTATGGCCCAGGCCCGGGGGCTCCTGTCGGTGTACAAAAGTAGGAGCTCCCCTTTTGACCCCTTTTACTTATGCACGGGCAGTCAGAGCCATGCGCCGCGGCCATGCTTAGCAGGGCAGAGGAGGGAAGCCGGAGAGAAGCCGAAGCACGAGGCAACCAAGACAACGCCAAGACCAGAAGCGCAGGAGGGCAAGAGGGCGAGGTGGACTCACTCGGCAAGGTCCTTGCCGAGGCCCCCCCCCGCCCAGCCAGAGCCCCGGCAAGAGCCTTGCCGAGGCAACTTGCCCGATGCCAGCGGAGTGAGCCACCCTTGAGCCCACCGACTGCAACCTAACCAACTATGTTGGAACCAAGGCTCGGGAGGCGCTTCTGTGGTGGCATGCAAATCTTCGTCAAGCTCATAAACATATGAGTTCAGATGAGGACCAGAAGACAGCAACCCTCGGCAGGATCTTGGCTGAGGAAATCCACAAGACCCCCGGCAAGACCCTTGCTGGGGATGACAGCAACGCCATGGCAAGATCCTTGCCGGGCCCCCAACAAGACCCTTGCCGAGGGCGTCAGTAGGGCCACTGCCAGGCCCGCGCCAGCCAAGACTCCGCCGCCGTTCGCATGCAGCTGCCAACCCAATCAGCTGGGCAGGCACCTGCGTGGCAACATGCAGCTTCCAGGCCAAATCAGCAATCACATGCGTGGCGGCATGCAGATCTTCATGAAGGCCCTACCACCGCGCCACCTCAGCTTCCTGCCTGCCTACATGGCGCTGCATGCATTGCTAGCCTGGGCATGTGTCGAAGCGAGGCGGAGCGGCGACGGACGGGCCGGGCCTCGTTCCCGTCCCCGATAAAGCTAATGGACACCTACATAGTGCATTTAATGCGCTTTGTCCCGTAATGCCGTGCGATAAGCTCGCGCACTGTAGGCCTTTCCACCTCCTGTGTGCCACTGTGGCAGCCCCTTTTTTTTTATAAAAGGAGGCCCGAGGCGACCAGGAGGGCGATTCGGCTTTTTGGAACGGCGCAACCACCGTAGCTAGTTCAGAAAGCACAAGAACACTCAATACATCCACCAAAGCAGGACTAGGGTTTTACGCATCCTTGCGGCCCGAACCTGGTTAAACGACCCGTGTGCTAGCTCCTAAACCTGCTCTTCTCATGACCCCGCGCCCGCCGACCATAGAAGGGATCCCAGTGATCCCATAGGTGTCGTTCTCACCGACAACATCGTTCCCCATGTCTCCTATTGTTTCGTTCTGTCCAGACCGTCCAGCACCCAACTAAGATAATGGCAGCAAGTGACTCTGGAACTTTCTCGTTGTCAAGAAGGAAACACTTCAGTTCAGACAAAAAACCTTGGCCCATGTACAAGAGAACAATGCATGTATTATTGTTTCATCGACTCTGCAATCCTCGCAAAAATGATATATGACACTTCTGTAGAACCGAACGACATGGCACAAATTTGTTAATAATCCTCCATCAGAAATTACAAACTTTAGGCGGCATTGGGATTTTCCACAACTTCTGCCAATGACTAATAGGAGCAGTCATGAAGGTGGATGCACTCTCGTTTTGTCTCTTCAACTGTAATAAAGCTTTGTATGCAGACCGAACAGAGAAATTTCCTAATTTATCATGCTTCTAGGCCCAGATGTCCTCCGGCATATGCCCCACATGAACTCTATATATCGCCTCTGTATCAGGTGGCAGAAAATTTGCCTCAATTTTCACTCTATCCCAATCACCATTCTCCTGATCAATGAGCTCTTCCACCAGATTGACATCATCATGCACACAATGTTTTTTTTTTTTGAAACGATCATGCACACAATGTTGTGTGCATTGCAGTGCTAAAAAAAACTCGGACTATTCAGACACTTGCAAGCCAAAAACTCCTTGGCCACGGAGGTCCCAAAGTCCCTTCACCCGCATGCACCATCCAAATTCCAGAACACCCCACCCCAACCTCGCGCAGTCTGATCCGATCCTATCGGCCGGAGTGAGGCAGATTTAAATGATTTTCTAAAATATCCCTACCGCAGACGGGCCCCACTCGCCCCCTCCGCCTGGTCTTTAAATGCGCTGGCAAAGTTGCTCACTCCGTTCTCTCTCCTTCCCGTGCCACCACAGCCGCCGCCTCCCCCACCAACCTGCCCCGACCCGCTCCCGACCTCCGAGGCAAGCAGCGCCTCCGCCATGGCGTTCGAGAAGATCAAGGTCACCAACCCCATCGTCGAGATGGACGGTCAGATCCCCCTTCCACTCCACTCCCACTCCCCGGCAGATCTATCTCCGCCGTTCCCTTGCCGATATAAACGATGTCTTGCTGAATTTTGTATTCTGGTCGGGGTGATGCCAGGAGATCTGAGAGATGTATAGCCGTCGTTCTGCCCCTCCTTTTTTTCAATATCTTAACTGTTGGGTTCAGGTGTCTCTGATGTCTGATCTATTATCTCCGTACTTGGATCGCCGCCGTGGTGTCGGAGATCGGATTTAGAACGTAGATGGCGAGATAACTGCACATGTATGACACCTTGGGTACGATCACGATTGTCTGTTGACAATCGGAAGGTGCAGGGTTGGGCGTACTATGCCTGACGTATAACTGCTGGATCTCGTTTCTGAAATCTATTTTCAGAAACTGTAAGTTTTTTCGATACGATTGCTGGCGCTTTCGGTCCAATCGTAGCCAGTGCTTCATGCCTGCATCGCATGTTGCATTGGGTAGCTCTTTTTTTTTGGAAAGAAAATGATGTCGAACTTTCAGTTTAAGCAATAAATTTGTTCACAAAATAATACTAATATTTTGTAGTTCTTTTTCATCTTATATGTAATCAATTGATTTGTTGGTCCACTGTCGTGCTGATGTCTTGTTTCTTTAACCTATAGGCGATGAGATGACCAGAGTATTCTGGCAGTCTATCAAGGACAAGGTAATCAATAAGCAACAGCTCTGACAAATCTGATCCGCTTGGGCCATTCTGTGTGTGTGGTTCTTGTTTTCCATATGCTGCCAGGCTGATTATTTCTTTGTTTCAGCTTATCTTCCCATTTTTGGACTTGGACATTAAGTACTTTGACTTGGGAGTTCTACACCGCGATGCAACTGATGACAAGGTTACAGTGGAGGCTGCAGAGGCTACTCTCAAGTAAGAAGTTTTGAATAATCTGAGTTTGTGCTGATGTTATGCTTGTGTTCAAGTAAAAATATGATTGCTGTGATCACACCATTACAAGCGTTTTATGTAGCCTATAATTTGTTTGTCCTGTTTTCTAATCATTAGTAGTTCTGTTGTGGTATATTTCCCAACGAATTTTGAGTACTATGGTTGATGTTCTTAATTATTCAAATATTATTAACAGTGAGGCAGATACCTTTTCACTACTCTTGTTGATTAGTTGTATCATTTTCATATCTTTGAAACTAGCTAGTTTTGTCAGAAGGATTTGACCATATATAACTTTAGCATATTCTTATGACTTTGTTGTTCTATAGTGCTGTTCTAATCCAATATTATTTTCAGGTACAATGTGGCTATTAAATGTGCAACTATTACTCCAGGTATATTTCACTCAAGCTTATGCAGCTCAATTATTTGTTCTTCGTATTGTTGAAGCACTAGCACTATTTGATGATATTTTCTCTCTAATATCTGGTTACTTCACCATGACAGATGAAGATCGGGTTAAGGAGTTCAACCTAAAACAAATGTGGAGGAGCCCAAATGGCACAATTAGGAACATTATAAACGGCAAGCTCCTGCTGTATTTCAATATAATGGACATATTAGGTTTTCGCTAAAAAAATGGACGTAGTTAGATTGTTGACATTTCTCTTTACACTTGTTACCTGCAGGCACCGTGTTCAGAGAGCCAATTATATGCAAGAATGTCCCAAAGCTTGTTCCAGGTAAGGAGGATTAAAGCTACTACTCCCTCCGATTCATATTACCTGCCCCTGCTTTAGTACAACTTTGTACTACTAAAGCAGTAACAAATAATATGGATCGGAGTGAGTGCATACTTTTTTTTTCTAACGTGAACACACATTTTGGAATGCAAAATTTCCTTGCTAAACTGTTTCTTTGGTGTAATCAGGATGGACTAAGCCCATCTGCATTGGAAGGCATGCTTTCGGTGATCAGTACAGAGCAACTGATGCCGTTCTCAAGGGACCTGGCAAACTCAGACTAGTTTTCGGTACGGTTGCATAACCACTCCACTTACAATTAAGCATGAAAGTATGAAGTCTTTGTAGTTCTATATTTTCACGTATGATTGTATTGTTTGTTTGGAGAACTGGTGCTAGCAAACGCTGATATTCTTTGCCTTTTTGTTTCTTTGGTCTACTGGCAGAGGGAAAAGACGAGACGGTTGACCTTGAGGTTTTTAACTTCACTGGTGCTGGAGGAGTCGCCATGGCTATGTACAACACAGATGAGGTACTGCTATGCCTGGACTGGTTTCTGCAGTTACAAACAATATTTGCATTTTGGAGTAAAATCCTGACATCTAATTAATTAATTATTGTGTACAGTCAATTCGAGGTTTTGCTGAAGCTTCTATGGCAATCGCTTATGAGAAGAAATGGCCATTGTACCTTAGCACAAAAAACACAATCCTTAAGAAATATGATGGCAGGTAGTTCATAGCTACACTTAAATATTAGTTAAAGCCTATTCTGAGACAATTAGATCAGGCTAAATATACTTTTATTGTGTAGGTTCAAGGACATTTTCCAGGAGATCTATGAAGCTGGCTGGAAATCCAAATATGAGGCTGCTGGAATATGGTGCGTTTTGAATCATTCTTGCTTCGAGCTCTTTTGTAATCTTTTGTCAAAGTATGTCATGAGTTGCTTTTTGGTAGGTATGAACATCGTCTCATTGATGACATGGTTGCCTATGCACTTAAGAGCGAAGGAGGCTATGTTTGGGCTTGCAAGAACTATGACGGAGATGTGCAGAGTGATTTCTTAGCTCAAGGTCACAACACTGTAACTTTTGAGTCTCTGCATAAAATATTCAGAAAATTTATCTTTTGTCCCGTGCTCAATAACCAATGCTGAAGTGTATGTGCAGGTTTTGGTTCTTTGGGCTTGATGACGTCAGTATTGGTATGTATTTTCTCATTACTAATGTTCTTGAATCTTGACTAAATCTTGGGTGTTATCTCTTAGTGTGAAAAGCCTTTACTTTGGTCATATCCATGTCGGTACTTCTACATATATATTGAGAATATTTGTTAGGTTGTGCTAATTCCTTTTGATATTTATAGATGTGCCCTGATGGTAAAACCATCGAAGCTGAAGCTGCCCATGGCACAGTTACCCGCCATTTCCGTGTTCACCAGAAAGGTGGTGAAACCAGCACAAACAGCATTGCTTCAATCTTTGCTTGGACAAGAGGACTTGCACACAGGTACACCTATTACTTCTATATCTCTACCGGTGCAAGTGTGCAACCCTTTGTGATAACCATGTATACGAGGGTAATTTCCTCTTTGTTCAGCTATACTGTATCAGTGACAGCAAACCTTTTTCTGGTGTGACCAAAATAGTAATTAAGACAAGTATATTGGTCCCTATAATTATTACTCTAGTGGACTTTGCTTTTTAGCTGATTCTCCCATGTCCACACTGCAGGGCAAAGCTAGACGAGAATGCTAGACTTCTTGAATTTGCACAGAAACTTGAGGAAGCGTGCGTCGGAACTGTGGAGTCTGGGAAGATGACCAAGGACCTTGCACTCCTTGTTCATGGATCCTCAAAGTATGTTATGCTGCTCAGCTTTCCCTCTACTGTATTCATAATTGATAATCTGATATCTCATTGTGCTATTTCGTTTTCAGAGTTACAAGAGGCGATTACCTGAACACTGAAGAGTTCATTGACGCAGTTGCTGCTGAGCTCAAATCAAGACTGTGAAAGACCTCTCCCTCTTCAATGCTTGAATAGTCATTACTCATCGATTCAAGTCATTTTGGTTATGTCGCCATTATCTGTCATGCTTTCATCCTGAACAGAACGAGCTTTTACTGCACAATCGCATATTATTGTCAAAAATGCAATCGATTCTGTAGATGCTGATGTTATCTAAGTGGGGCTCACAATAAAGGACATATAGAACCGTTATTCCCATCTGATGATTGTGTCATGTCTAACCAGCAGCTTTTACATTTGAATGGAGATGCTTATAGTTTGCTCGTTTAATTTGCTTGGTAGTTTGCCCCTTTTTTAGGAGAGCAGGAAAAATCCTGCTACTTACTAGTAGAAAACAGTTCTGGCTGCCAGCGTTTTTTTTAAACAAGTCGAGTTTGAAACCAATTTTGCTAAGTCTCAATTGAGACATTGACTTTTCTCAGTCGATGCTATATTTGTTTGATCTTGTGCATTCGTGCAAAATTATATTTTTAGTTTTTTTATATGGGGAATGCCTGTTGGTTCCTGGGACATCTGTCCCTTGAATCTCACCATTCATTACTCTCCCGACCCCC